>NC_139701.1:41583232-41598232 GCF_964188405.1 Protomyctophum parallelum | reverse complement strand
GAGCGTGTTGTAGACTTTGAATTTTGTGTCCCTGTTGCTCCTAGATGACACAGGGCTAAAAGATAGTATATAATTTAGGCGGAAATTGTATTTTTCGCCTAGGTTTTTACAGTTCAAGGAGTTCTAGTAACCTCTATATTGGTCAGAAAGGATCACATTTTATCTTGAATGAAAGATTACATTGTCCCCTTTAAAATGATACCAGAGACAATGTTGTGAAGCATTGACAGATGTCCTGTACACGAGTCTAAAGCAGGATATGTACCAGTATCTGAAATGCAATTTCTTGAAGTGGCGGGTATACTTCATGAGGTGATAACTATGATTTAGCTACCACTCTGGAAGGTCTATCATACCAAAATATCATCTACAGACATAGATCTTTGAAAAAAATATAAGTAACCTTCGTCACCCTGAGTGGTACCGATATCTGGTCTGGCCCATGGACTATATATAATATTATGTGAATATGTCCCAATGTCATGAAATAACTCATATGAAAGTGATAAGTCTCATCTTTCCCCCAAAAAAAGAATTATGTTTGTAGCATGTTCCGTTCTTTAGTTATAGGCAGTTGAATAGGTCATGGTTTCATCAAAATCAGCCCTCTGAAATAATTTGTCTGAGAAAACAGCACTTTTGTGAAAGACACTCTCTCAAGCAGAATACTCACTTGAAACTTTTTTCTTTTTCTATAGTGACTTATCTGATATATGTACAGTATTTGTCTTCAAGCAGTTAAAGTTAAAAAAAAGTATAAAAAAGTGTTTTTGTTGAATAAATCTTATTTTCACCCCATGAATGAGACTCAAACAGTAACTCCATTTACTCCATCCGGCGGCCCGGTCGCAACGAGATCACCCCCGTCCGAAACTAAATAAAACTAAATAAAATTGCACTTACTAGCCTACTCATTATCCTTTGAACACATTTTCGTTTCGGTCTCATGCGAAGCCAATCACCTTCGTCCCCCGCCGGATGTCCCGCCCCCGCCGGATGTCCCGCTCCCAGCTGATCCGGTGACCGCGGCGCGGACACTGTTGCATCCTCCGATGCAGACAGTGTATCATCGGACAGTCACAGTACTGTTTTCGTTTTCTTTTTTCTTTTCCTTGCGTATTGGACTGTTCCTCCTCCTCGTCTGAACTTTCCATCTCTGATCCAGTCTCTGGATTTGGAAGGGCAACCAGGAAGGCATACATTGTGGTTTGGCCAGGGCCTGGATTACCTGGCGGCCGCTTGCCAGCTCGTCCACGGCTGGGTCCAGCGCGCACTTCAGCGGGGACTTCCACGGCTCCACGGCGGCGACCAACAGGCTGCCAGCTGGCTCGCTCGTAGCCTGGCATGAGCGTCTCGCTGGCTCGTTTGGGGGTCCGGCCAGGTTTTTTTTGGGGGGGCATTTTAGCCCTGATCGATCGCTGGTGTCTTTGATCTGCTTTTGTCTTGCTATGTGCTGTGGGTCAGTGACAGTGTGTCCCGACGACTCTGGGTCAGACTGGAGTGGAGGATTTTGTGGCTCATGGGAACATTTTTTGGCTCAGCCTGTGTTGTCATGGTGTGATTGAATACTTTAGGGCCTGTCTTTTATCGCAGCGCTACCAAACTTTGTCACAGGGTGGGGGAGAGTGTCTTATAGCGCCTGCAAATATAAAAACAAATCTCGTCCAACCTCGTCCTAGGCGGCATAAAATCAAAAAATAATCTCGTCCGATCTCGCCCTGTGCCCGGAAAGGGTTAACAATATAAAATCACACCCGTGTGAACTGAGTGTTGCAATCCCCCCCCCCTCTCTCTCTCATTAGCAGGCACATCACTATCTCTCTCTCTGTTTCTGGCGCCCCCTACTGGTACTAATAAGTCACATACTCGTGCTCATGACGGCCACTGACACATAGATACGCACGGACATTGCTGGTTGTAGGAGTGGTTGCACCACTCAAAAACAACAGTGTTACATAACAACCAATAACAATAAAACAGCAGGCGGAATAAAATGACATTATCAATGGGAATTAAAAGCAAACATTGGTTATCGGGTTTAAAAAAAGGCTTTCCTATAAAAAGTGGGTCTTTAATTATTATTATTTTTTTAAATAGCCAAGGAGGCTAATAGACCCCAGGTCAGATGGCAGGCTGTTCCAGAGCCTATGGGAGCCCTGCTTGAAAAGGCCCTATCCCCCCTTTGTCACCATTTTTGTTTTAGGTACCTCTAGTAGGGCTAAGGTTTAACCCATTCTGACCTGAGATCAGATTCTGAAAATGTCTTCTACATCCTGACAGTTTTCATTCTGACCTGAGATCAGATTTAAAAAAAAAGTCTTCTATGTCAGTCGCTCTTCCATTTTTCAAAAATAGCAGACCTACAAGCTCGTAGCGCACCACTCGGTGGTGCGCTATGAGCTTGTAGATCTGCTATTTTTCAATAGCTAAAGCACGACATGATGCAAACACCAAAATGTTTTCACGTTCAGAATGGGTTAATAAGATCTGCTAGGTATTGCGGTGCCAGTAGTTGTTACGTCCCCACCAAAGAGGTCCAGGTGTTATTTGGTGCAAAAGTGCATTATCGGCTATTTCCCCTAATATCATCATCATCATCATCATCATCATTTTTCGACCGTGGTCGAGATTGTGGATTTCACAATATTACGCCGGACTTCCCGGTCCGTCATCGCCATCCCCAGTTCCTGCTTACTGATGCATCATGCATGTGTCCCCTATAGCGATGACATCAGGTAACGGCAGTTTTCTACCTCTGGACTGCTTCGAGGCAGGACTCCAGAGAAGAAGGGAAGATATAACCTCATTGTCAGCTCTGTAGCAGTGGCCGGCAAACTGTGTTCTTCTGGATCGGACTAGTGAAGAAACACGGGGAAAGGTTGCCGTATATATTAGATTAGTCGATGGGTGGCTCTTCCAAGACATGATTTTGCGCTCTCATTAGAAGGCGGGTGTAAGTGCCATCCAACCGTTTCTCTAGTTTCTTTGAAAGTGTCCATGTCTCGGAGCCATAGAGTAGAATTGGCTCAACGGTCGTCCTAAATATTTTTACTTTTAACATCTTACTAAGCTGGGATGACCAGATCTTATGCATGTCACTGCAGGCTGACCAGGCCATACCCTTCCTAGTTTGACAGTTCCTATAGTTTGAAATATCATAATATTATGATATTTGCCCGATGAAGACCGTGTATACATGTCGAAACGTTGCAATGTGTTGCCTTTAAATAAAGTACGTCTCAGAGCTCTATAGAAGATGTTCATTCTCTTCCTTAAAATCTGCCCCTGCCCCACGTGCCCCTATTATGATGCCACGGCCAGCCGGCTGCAGTGAAGTGGTTCAACTCCTTCCGTTAAGAAGAATCACGCGGTACAGCAGAGACGTACGTGCTGCTGGTATGTGTATACCTGGTATGTTGGCAGAGGTTTAAAAGAATATTCTGTTGAACGTGAAAAGGCCTGGATTCCATGTAGTGTTGGCATCGAAAAGTACTAACGTTTCAAACAAAAAAAAGCTGATTTACAAGCTCACGAGTCACAACGCATTGCAGTGCGTACTTTTGCGCAGAAATGCTGTACTTTTAGTGGTAAAAAAAAGGTGCAATGTTTGCCTCTATCTTGCGTCACCGCTTTACCCCTTATCCCTAAACATATTTGCCATTTTTTTATGTGGTGCAACCACTTCCTTAAGTGTTGCCTGGGTGGGTGGCTGGGCGCGTCTGAGCACGAAAACGGCACGGTTGTTTTTCACCACATGCGTGTAACCTAACACACACACACAAACACACATGCACATATTAACTGTGGTGATTTTGGTTGTGCCAGTATAGTACAGTGACAGTACAGTACAGTAGAGGGTACAGTAGAGGGACCCCCACACGGTAACTGTCATTTCTCAACCGTTTCGGACACGGGGCGGCTCGCAGCCTGGATGCGTTCCTGCGGGTCTGGAACTTCCACCACCCCCACACGGAGTTGCACCACTTACTTCACGCGGGTGTGATTTTCTTTACTATTTTAAAACATTTTAAAATAGTTCAAAATAGCTGGTTTACAAGCTCACAACGTGCCGATGTAGATTGGCTATAGTTGAACTACTTTAAAAGAGTAAAGAATTGCAAATTAGTTTATGGATAAAGGGTGAGGGGTGGCGCAATATAGGGACCCCAGTGACCTTTGACCTTTAACCCTGATAAAAGTAAGTAAAATAACTCTAATATATGTTTTTTCTTTGTGATCATTAGAATGTCTAGAACATGTTTTATTTGTTATTGCGAAAGATATCCCCCAAATGTAAATTATTAATTTATTATTATTATTTTAATAATTATTATAAATGTATACAATTTGCTTTCAAACATAATTTCCTCTACACAGTCCTAGTAGTACAAATAGTAGTAAGGTTGAAATCTCTTTTTTGCAAGTAGAAATATATCCTGGTATTACAGGGTTAGTAAAGTAAAGTACTGATCTACAGTAACTTTAGGTAGATAGATAGATAGATAGATAGATAGATAGATAGATAGATAGATAGATAGATAGATAGATAGATAGATAGATAGATAGATAGATAGATAGATAGATAGATAGATAGATAGATTTGTTTGTACCTTGAGAGATGACGACACCGCGGTCAACCCTCACTGGAACCCGCGCTCTGATGGAATGTGGAATGCATGACGATGCGGGAGGAGATAACACCTGGGGAGAAGCCAAACCGGACTGGGTTAAACAATGGCACGGGTGCTGCCGATGAGACCTGGAGAAACCGGACTGGATTATCAACCACGTTGCACCTCTGTTCAACTGGCCATGACCCCCCCGCCCCACACACGCACACACACACGCACACGCACACGCACACATTCACACGCACCCGCACACACACACACACACACACACGGAGAGAGATAAGAGCTGGAGAAACCGGCCAGGATTAACAACCATGCACTCTCTGTTCAACTGGCCATGACCGCCCGCCCCTCCCCAACGCATCAACGCTTCACACATCACCTTGTAAATCACACACACACACACAAAAGGACGGTGACACGAGCAACCATAGGAGGCCTTATAGCTATGTTTCACCAGTTTACATTGAAACGGGCCTCCACCCTCAGGGAGGCCTCCGAGCTACGACTGACCGCCAGACGTCATTCACGTCACCCCCCCCCCCACACACACACACACACACCACCACCACCACCACCACACTTGGCCCTCTGTCTCTCTCGCTCACTCGCTACCTTGCTCTCTCCCACGCTGTTAAAGGAGAATTCCATACTAGAAGGCTTTCTTACCTTTCTTTGTAGTTGTTACGTCCCCACCAAAGAGGTCCAGGTGTTATCTTGTGAAAAAAGCTCCTTATTGGCTATTTCCCCTATACCATAAGCCCTAAATGAATTGCATTGAATGGGGCTATGGGGTGTTGTGCTAATTTGCTTATTTCCATCGCTCAATTTTTTTTTTTTTCTGTATATATCCTCTCTTCATAATGTAAATCCCAAGCAGCACACTTTACTACTTATTTCAATGGAAATAAGCAAACACCCCATATCCCCATTAAATTCAATGCAATTCATAGAGGGCTTATGGTAGGGAAAATAGCCAATAAGGAGTTTTTGCACAAAAAAACACCTGGATCTCTTTGGTGGGGACATAACAACTACAAAGAAAGGTATAAAGAAAGGTAAAAAAGCCTTCTAGCATGGAATTCTCCTTTAAGTTACAATTTACAATTTACAATTTAGGCATTTAGCAGACGCTCTTGATCCAGAGCGACTTACATTTAAGCAAAAACAAAAGCATGGCATACATAAGCAAAAACAAAAAGCATGGCAAGTTACACCTATTTCCTGTTAATAACCTGGGTAAAATGTGCGGCATTGGGAGGTAAATGGGAGACACTTTATTGTGAAGGGACGACAGGATGAGGAGAGGTGTTGTTGTTGCGTAATTGTGGAGAGTAAGTAATGGCTGCAAGCAAAATTGAACAGTCACAACTGCGTGTCAATACGCCTGTATCAGACTAATTATGTCATAGGTACAGTATATATGGGGCCTCATTTGGTCATAAGGTTCATAAGGCCGCCCCTGCGAGCAGCAACAACAACAACAACAAAAAAGTAGATGAATAAATAAACAAACTAATAAACAATATTTAACATATAAGTACATAGATAAATAAACTCAGCAACAGGTGAAAGTTGCTCCGGCGAATGTGCACTTGAATTAAAGTCTGTTACTTTTGCTTCTTTTCAATTTGAATCCTGAAAAACTGTTTTGAACAAAATGTACTTAAAGTACTCAAGTTCAAACTGTGTTAAAAATCTATTGAAAATAGCAGATCTACAAGCTACTACTACAAGGTGCTTGCGTTTAAAAAACATACTACAGTATAGCTATATTCAAATGTACAAAATACAAAGTGCATTTTCTTTTTGATATTAGTGCATTGCGTAAAAACGACTTCCCAGAAACTTCCCCCAAAATAATATACATTTTATATACCGTATATTATAATATTACATAATGTGAAATAGCAGATCTACAAGCTCACAATGTGTCATCATCATCATCATCATTGCAACTGTGATCTGCTATTTTCACTATTATTTGAAGTTGTTCATTCATAATGTAGGCCTACGTTTTCCCTTCCCAGAAATGTGCTGGACTAAATTTGTCTTTGGAATGCAAAATACTCAACTAGTACAAGTACAGACACTCAAAGAATGTACTTAAGTAAACAGTAAATAAAGGAATAAATAACTGTCTTCTTGAAGGACAGATGACAGCCAGGGTTTTTTTTCTTTTTTTTTTTTTTTTGGACAAAAGCTCTCTTCATTTCCGTGCGTGCCATTCCTTTGGTGGTGTGCGAACGCGGTACAGCCACAAGTCAATAAACAGTACGAAAAACAGATCACCCAACCTGTTGTGACAGAGGTCTGAGCGTCTGTGGGAAAGGGTGTGTCATCGGCAATCCCCAGGCCCAATCCCACCAACTGACAAATAAACACATCATAACTGACAAATACACAATCGCATACTCAGCGGTTCCCAAACATCTTTGGCCATGTACCCCCTGTTACTGTTACCTCCCAACCTTGCTGACGAACTCTGGCCCCTTCCCTGCTATACTTCCCTCACAGGTGTTACCGATACCGATGCTAATGAAGAAAGGCTCTGTTCCATTCTGGTCAAACAGAGTCAGTGTTGAAAAGGCTTTCTGCTGCTGCGGACGAGGAGAGACAAGGCAAACAAGCAAAAGCGTATCTTGTCCTTCTCATATTATATTATTAATTGGTCCTCCTAATTAATCCTTATTATCAGATTCTGTCCATTTCTGTTGACTCTGGGCTAAACCTGTGGTGGTGGGAAAAGTACTCAAATTATTTACTTAAAGGACGACTTTAGTTTTTTGGTTTTAGGTTGTTATTAGAGATAGTAAAAAAGTTTTTTTTTTTTTTTTTCATTTGCTGCTTTCTTTCGTTTTAGGGATTTTAGCTGTTTTTGACAGGGGGGCCATTCGAGCATGGGGCTAAATAATGTAAATATGTATTTTTTTGTTTTACAAAATATTATGGAAACTTCTTTTATTATTTACTATAGTCCTAGTTGACCTCAGGAAATTACACCTGGCCACAGAAGATCACAGGATCTACTGAATGTGAAGGAGGCCTACTGGGGGGAAGCCACTGCACTGTGTGCCATAGTCTCAATATGTCAGTTCGACACATTCAGTAGATCTCGTGATCTTTTGTGGCCAGATGTAATTTCAAGAAATCGCTATAACATTTTTTTTTTTTTTACATATTTAGCCCCATGCTCGAATACCCCCGCCCTCCTGTCAAAAACAGCTAAAATCCCTTCTTTTACTTTCTATAATAACAACCTAAAACCTATGAACCTTGTTTGGGGAAAAAAAGTTGTCCTTTAAGTAAAAGTTACTAGTACTGAGTTACTTTCCACCACTGACTACAAATTTTCTCTTCCTGAGAGGATTTGCATAATATAGAAGCCGCATTGTTCTTAATACGATTTGAAAATACAGCTATACAAGAAAACAATAAGTTATATTTTTACACATGAATGGAATGATACAGAACTGACATGGGTATATTATGATAATCTTAATCATTTAACTTTCTCAATCTGTTCAGATTAACAATGACCTAATATTAACATTACAAACACTCCAACATTAAGCAACACAAGGGTTATATCAGCTGAATTGGGCATTAAGAAATGGAGAGGTTAGTCTGGGTTTTTTCAGCAGAAAGGAAGTGAATAAGGATTAGAATAAAATAAATGTCAATTTTATTTTATAATAGTGGCAGGCCATATTATTATAATGATATTATTTCATAATGGTGGCAAGCTCTGCATCATGTGTATAGCGTTGTTTTTGGCAGCAAATTTAGATGAATAGTTGAATAGTTTTAGTCACATTTTAGTCACCTGGAATGTTTTAGTGTTTAATGTTCTAGTTTTAGTTGACTAAATATCATAAGATTTTAGTCTAACAAAATGTATTCTGGTGGGCCTTGATGCCGTCGTAATGTCTGTTTTTTTCACTTGCTGAAAATAGCCGATCTACAAGCCCACAACGCATCGCGCTGCGGCGTGTTGTGAGCTTGAAGATCGGCTATTTTCAGCATGCAATAAATTGTAAAATGACTTATACTGGATCTCTTGTCCCTTCCTAACATTTTAGTCTAGTTTTTATTTGTTGACGAAATTGTCAGTATATTTAGTCTTAGTTTTAGTCATCATATAGCTTAGTTTTTATTTAGTTTCCATTTAGTTTTCGTCAGTGGAAAAAGGTAGTCGCCGAACATTTTTCGTCTTAGTTTTAGTCTAGTTTTATTTGATCCATTGACTTTTCTGATGACACCACTCTCATACACAAGTCTCAAGCAGCACCATAACCACATGTAGTCTCACCATGGCAGGAAACGTTATTGTACCGATCTATTCATCATCGCAATATATGTTATTCTCTGAATAAACCATAACCCATTCAGGACTGGAACCCCTTTTGGTGTTTTAAGCATTATGTTATACTTTAGCTATTGAAAAGATCCAGAAGTTGAAACTATTCAATCATCAGAAACTACAGAAACAGACATGGTGGTGGCGTGTGCATGTATATTCACAAAGATACTGAATTCATTACTCGTATACTGACTTGCAGCATGATGAAATTGAAACTGTGTGGGTTGAATTCATTTTCAAAAATGCTATATCAGTATTAGTTGGTATGATATTCTTGAGGGGTGCTTAGCTGGGGAGGAACATGTAGAGAATTGGCGACTCTAATACAGACATGCAACATAAGGAAGCACCTGTGTTCAAGTCATTCAGTAGGTTCTGTGATCTGCATAGTACAAGGTTTCTTCGACTATGCATGCACCTCTTGGTACCACAGCACCTCAATGGCCCTTAAAACTAGGCTCCAGACTTCCCAAAACAAACGGGTCAGGCTCCTACTTGGCCTCACCCCTCGAACCCACCTCACCTCTGCCCACTTTGATAGGCTGGGTCGACGACAGTGTACAGCATCTTGCAATGGGTCTGGTCCACAAGATTCGATACACCACCAAGATACCGATGTACCTGTCTAAATACAAACCATGTGCAACCCACATTCGGCACAAACAAGGGACTAAATTATTTCCGCTCCTATGCCACCAAAATGTGGAACGCCCTACATACAGTCATTAAGACATGCAAATCCCTTGACTCCTTCAAAACTGCTCTCAAAGGGCACCTATACGGACGGCTGCAATTCGAAACTGTCTCCCGTAAAATCTGAATCCACACCCACCCCTTTTTCCCCTCACTGTATACGGTATGTTTCTTTTCCCTTTTTACCTCCTTTAAAAATAATTCCTGTTCTACTCTTTGGCTACATAGAAGGGTGTATTGTACGTCTCTAAATGTTTTGATTAATTGAACAAGGTGGACCCTCTAAATAAGTGTAATGCTTTATTGGGTCGTCCACTCACAGTTAACAGTCTTTGTATTGAGTTGTGCTTGAAATGTACGTTAATTCTGCAAACTGTTAATAAATATTTCAATCAATCAATCAAAAATAGCAGATCTACGAGCTTGTAGATCTGCTATTTTTGAACAATCTTGAAAATGTTTTAAACTCAAATCTTTGTTTCTAGGGGGGGGGGGGGGGGGGATCCCTGGAACAACGGCGGCCAATTACATATATTTTTGGAGGTCCTTGACATGAAAATGTTTGAGAACGACTTGCATAGAAACATATGTGGTCCGAACAAATAAAAAAAAAGAAGAAAGAAACGGCAGGTTTCATTCTTCTTTCTAATTATTTGTTCGGCAAACACAGTTGTGTTTGTTGTCATGATTTGTCACAACTCGAGTTGGCTTTGTACGAGGCTTAAAAGGTCTTTAAATAAATACTTTTTGAAAAGTCTATGAGGAAAATGAACAGGGAATCATTTCCTGGGCCCTGGTAGGGGGCGGGACTGCGACGCTCATAGAAAGCATACGTGGACCCCAGTCTAGTCAGTGTTTGGTGTCACAACACGCTAGTGTAAAATGCAGTAGTTTGTGACTTCCGTTTATCAGTATAAAGAATGTATAAGTAAAGGACGGTAATTGTCTTCATAAAGAAAACAATCACATTCACAAATAGCTCAAAGATAATGTTACTACACAGACACTTGACCTCTTTAAGCCCTATTTGACTGGCGGCGTCCCCCGGGGCTGTAGTTTAGTAGAAAGATCTGCTTTTTTCCCCCCCTCTGAATGTTTGCTCCAGAATGGAGAAGCTATGCTATAGGGATGTGATTACATGTCAGGAAACAGGCCGGGTGAACATGTCACCTGTGGCATTGTCTTACAGTTTTATTGCTTTTTCAGTTCAAGCACAAAGCAATGTCTGAGAATGTACATGAAAGATGAATGAAGATCTTTTGAAAATGCCTTTAGAAAAACGTTTTTAATTGATTGTTTCTAAATCCCGGGCCTACGTTTTCTGAAGAAAATCTAATATGTAGGCCTATTCATGAATTTTAAAAAAAAAGAAAAGAAAAAAGAAACAAGTTTCTGCAGCCTATACTGTAACAACAACTACACCAAAAGGGGTTGAAAAGTAAAAACCCCAAAATGTGATTTACTAGTAGCGACCCATACAAACTGCTCCGCGACCCAAACATGGATCCTAAACCACAGTTTGGGAAACAGTGGACTAAATACAATCACAGTCCCATCATGCAACAACAAGGCACGTGCAAAACCCTGCATGGATTCTGCTGTGCCAGGCCAGGCCTGTAAGTATAATCCCAAAGCAGCTTTGTCATGCTTTTTTATTACAGCTCGTGTTGTCTTTGGTTGAATATTAACTTCTCTCCCCGTACAATGGGTGCCGACCGGGCACTGTTTACTGTCTACTTATAGTTTATGTTTATGGACCTATATGGATAATCCTGGCTGCCTTTTTATGAATTATGACTTATGACAAACCCTCAACTGTTCCTTTATTTGTATTTTGTATCGTGTCCTATGCTGCTGCTACTATTTGGAGTGGGTTGAATGATAGCAAACAAAAGTTTGTGTTTTTTTTTTTTTTTTAAGATATTTTTTTGCGGCTTACGCCTTTATTGATTTTTTAAGGGATAGAAAGTAGGCTGACAGGAAACGGGAGAGAGATGGGGGGATGACATGCGGTAAAGGCCGTGTCGGGTCCGGGAGTCGAACCCGCGGCACACCGCGACTGGATCACCAGTCCGGTGCCCAGACCGTTACGCTACGGCCTGGGCCAAAAAATGTTTGTGTTTGAATGCAATGATACAATTCACGTCCGTCCGTCCGTCCGTCCGTCCGTCCGTCCGTCCGTCCGTCCGTCCGTCCGTCCGTCTGTCTGTCTGGAGAGGACTGGAGTTCCAGATAACTCAATCAAATTTGCATTTAGTGGAACAAAATAGCACCACTGTGGCTTTTAAATCAGAATATACTGTAGTCGATATACTGTATTGGCGCACTCAAACCAGCCAAAAACAGTAATACAACTAGTAGGCTAATATAACAAAGATCAAAACACATACAATCCACATTATCAACACATTCTGTCATTCTGAATATCACAATCTTGCAGGGTGTAACTTTATAGCCTATATGTTGTGTTATTAGGCCGCATATGTGTCCAACACACACACACACACACGCACACGCACGCACACGCACGCACAGTCGCGCACACACACACACACACACACACACACACACACACACACACACACGTGTGTAGAGAGAGAGAGAGAGAGAGAGAGTTAACAGTCCGGGGAAGGAACAAGGTGTCCCTCCCCTTTTATTCTATAAAACAAAAGCAGCTCATTCCTTTCCTGCAGGCTTTCTGCAGCAGGACAGCTCCACGTATGGCGTCGCTCGGCGAAAATAGCCGATCTGACTACAAGCTCACAACGCGTCGCTGTGCGACGCGTTGTGAGCTTGTAGATCGGCTATTTTTGGCCGCGCGACGTCACCGTCATAAATCCGACCAAGTTTAGACAGTGTGCAGTCAATAAGTGGCCCACTGGACGGACGGGGGGCGTTCCAACATTCCAGCAACACAACCTGTTGCATGATGTTGTTTTGGCTCAACTTTCGCTTTTTTTTCTTTTAATTTCCCTCAATTATATAAATAACGGCAATCACATCATTCATGCACTCGTCGGTCGGTCCAAATGAAGTAAACACAGTACGCGTGCATGCCTCCACCACCACCAGCTTTAATTATTATCAACATGTGTCAAAATCAAATCAACACAATGCCGCGAATATATACAAGCACTTATGAAGCTATAATTATATTGATCCATCTATTCATCATCACTCACCACAATAAGCAGGCTGAGGCAGATCAGTAGCTGTGTGCCCGGGGCCATGGATGGATGAATGGATGGGTGGATGGATGGAGGGGGGAATGAACGCTTCTTTAATCCGAGCCAAGGGGAAGCCAGCCGGGCCAACATGTCTCCAGTGTCCCCGGGGCGCTGGTGGTGCATATGGGTCTCTCTCTCCTCTCCTCTCCTCCAACCGTTATAGGTTATAGTTAGCACAGATCCAGTGTTGTATCGGGTCCATAAGGCCGTCTGTCTCACACACACTGTAGCCTATATAGGTGCAAGTAGGCAGTCAGTGTATATGGTAATAATAGCCTGTCTATATAATCTATATCTGCGGTAGGGAACTTGGAACACAACTGAGTGTCCAACTCACAACTTTTCACTAATGTCTTCTCTCTCTCTCTCTCTCTCTCTCTCTCTCCTTGCACTGCCCCGCCCCCTCCCCTTGCCTGCTGCACGCTCTGTCCTGGCAGAGAGAGAGAGAGAGAGAGAGAGAGAGAGAGAGAGAGAGAGCAGGACTCCACCCCCACGAGCCAGTCACACTTTTGTCTGTAGTGTGTGTGTGTGTGTGTGTGTGTGTGTGTGTGTGTGTGTGTGTGTGTGTGTGTGTGTGTGTGTGTGTGTGTGTGTGTGTGTGTGTGTGTGTGTGTGTGTCTGGCACGGTCTGACCCAGAGGTCATGACCTCTTTGACCTGTGAGGCTGTGACTCATCAGGTAGAGAGACAGATGCGCTGTGTGTCACAGGCTCACAGCGCGCGTTATTATGGATCCCACCGCAGTTCGATCCCAGTTCTAGGCAAGGTGGGGGTTGGGGGGGAGGTTTTCCTTGGGTTCTGCGCACCCTTGCCTAGAACTGCGGTGGGATCCATCATCCACATAACGTATAGCAGTCTCTTTGCTCTCGCTCAAACTGCAGGGTCCAGGGACCCCCAGGGGTCCTCCAAGGGGTTTCAGGGGGTCCCCTCTGTCGCTTTGTTTCGTTAATTTGTACCCTCTGTGAGATTTTGTTAATATGGCATGTCCACTGGCCTACGCACCTGTGCATGCGCCTAATTTCTAGGTGTGCGAAAGTTTAATACTTAATATGGCATGTAAAATCAGTGTTACCTCTTTTGAACCGGCTGTTCAAAGAGGCTGTTTGAAATCCAGACGCATTGTGAGCTTGCAGATCTGCTGTTAAAAATAAATAGAAAAAAAATAATCTTGAAAGATACTTGACCATTTTAACAACCGATCTTGGGACTGGCACAACATATTTTCAGATGGGGGTCGGCAGACCAAATAGCCTACATACACCATATGGGTCCTTGACATGAAAAAAAAAAAACAACTAAGCTAGCCTCGTCAGGTCAACAGAAAGTACAGTGGTCACTGGTCAACAGGAAGTATAGTCTACAGTGGCTGCCAAAACGAGGGCAGGCAGACTTCACAATAAGGGACTGAAACTGAATGCAGAGACGCAAACTAAACTCTTATTTCAATCAGAGTGGATTCACTGGCATGGAAGTGAAAATAAAAAATTGCACCCGTGCGAACTGAGCGGTGGAACTATACTTTTAAACAGTAGTTACATAGTGACTGTTGGTTATAATACTGTGTTATAGACTCTATAACACAGACGCTCTATAATATAGAGTGTCGCAGTCCCGCCCCCTACCAGGGACCAGGAAATGATTCCCTGTTCATTTTCCTCATAGACATTTCAAAAAGTATTTATTTAAAGACCTTTTAAGCCTCTTACAAAGCCAACTCGAGTTGTGAGAAATCATGACAACAAACACAATTTTCGGGCGAACAAATAATTAGAAAGAAGAAAGAAACGTCAGGTTACAACACTTTTTTTTGTTGTTTTTCGCTTTGTAATGTTCAGCCCAAAATGTTGTGTTTGTTGTCATGATTTGTCACAACTCGAGTTGGCTTTTTCCGTGGCGTAACCGTCTTTAAATAAATACTTTTTGAAATGTCTATGGGAAAAATGAATGAGCAATTCACTTCTGGTCCTAGTGTCGTCATGAAAGGGGGCGGGACTGCGACGCTATATAGTGTGTATGTGTGTGGTGCCTTGGAGTTAGCCTGGCTAAAGCCAGACGTGCCTGCCGGACAGTGTGATTTGAGTCTGGCT
>NC_139701.1:41335732-41578232 GCF_964188405.1 Protomyctophum parallelum | reverse complement strand
GGAAAGGAACTGGTCGGAAAAATAACGTGTTCCTTACACACGCGCTACGTCCGGCCGGGGAAACTCTCCCCTGTCAGGTGAAAAGAAGCAGCTTGGACTCCTGATGCATAGAAAGTAGCATGAGGTCAGTCCGCTGCCCCCCCCAGGTTGGCAGAGGAAGTGTAGCGTGTAGCGCGCCACTTGGTGGCGCGCTATGAGCTTGTAGATCTGCTATTTTTCAATAGCTAAAGCATAACATGATGCTAACACCAAAATGGGTTCCCGCCCAGAATGGGTTTAAAAGCCAAGGATATTTTTTTAGCCTCACAGTCCTTCATTTATCTTTTTAAGCTCTGAAAAGCCAGATCCAGGTTTATTATCCTATGAGGTCATAACTCACACCATCAGAGCTACCGTACCATCCTCCCTAAATCTGAGCTATACCGTACAATCAGGTGTGCGCAGTGTGGAACAACAAAGAGACCTGCACCGCCCACGCCTCGAGCTCTGAAATACTGTATATACATGTATGAGTCCAACCCCTATACTGCCAACTGGATTGCACAAGGTTCAAGGTTCATGGGGGGGTGTGTGTGTGTGTGTGTGTGCGTGTGTGTGTGTGTGTGTGTGTGTGTGTGTGTGTGTGTGTGTGTGTGTGTGTCTCATATAGTGGATATCGTTGCTGACGGACAACCTCGTATCTCAATATTTTAACCATTTGTGTGTTTTCGTAAATGAACACCCAAACTTGGTCATATTGCAGTGTCACACAAATGAATGCATCAAAAGTAGCAGATCCACAAGCTCGAAATCTGCTACTTTTGCAATTCTTTAAATAATTTAAATCATGAAAAGTGTCAGTTTTAGACATATGAGGTTTCCCACCTGACAGAGAGATGATATCAGGCCTATAACATGCCCAGAATCTGATTAATACCCCCCTGTCAATCATCTCCGGTGTGGAAAATTGACTTGATTTGAAGTACTTTAGGCTAGTAGGATTAACTTAAGTAAAATTTTGAGGTATCTGCACTTCACTTGAGTATTCTTTTTTCTTGTGAAATGGGACATTTCTGCATTAATGAGTACTTTCTACTTTTAGTATAAGTAGGCTACATTTTCATACACTTTGATGTAGGGGAAAGGAACTGTTTGGAATAACGTGTTCCTTCTACACGCTACGTCCAACCAGGGAATCTCCCCCCTGTCACGCGAAAATAAGCTTGCTTGGACTCCTCATGCATTGAAGGAGGCATGACGTCAGTCCGTTGCTCTCCTCAGGTTGGCAGAGGGAGTGTAGCACCCAGGTGTGTGTGTGTGTGTGTGTGTGTGTGTGTGTGTGTGTGTGTGTGTGTGTGTGTGTGCAGCAGCTATGCATTTCTCTGCTGTCTGTATCATTTATTTGTTTTGTTTTGTGTCGACGGGCCCGCGGCGGGGCTAACGAGTTCAGTCGTCTCATCTCCTCAGGGTGTGTCTGCAGCTGATCCCGGAAGCGCTCGTGCGCACAGCTGCGCTCTTACTGGGAGCTCGATTAGGCACAGCCTGGAGTTGAAGTACATTGTTTTAAACGAGAGCGCCGCGGATATCGGCAATTTTAGGTATGTATGCAAAATGACAACTGTTTTAAAGTATTCTACAGTGACAACTAAAGTCTCTGTAATGTATTTGTTGTACTATAACTACAAAACGCTCTAAAATAAAGGGATTTAAGACCATTAAAAGCCGGTGTTCTAGTTTGCCATCATGAATTGAACAATGTGGACCCTGTTGTAAACAAGTGTAATGCTTAATTGGGTCGTCCACTCACAGTTGACAGTCTTTGTATTGAGTTTGTGCTTAAAATGTACTGTAAATTCTACAAACTGTTAATAAATATTTCAATCAATCAATCAAAACCCTGTCAACTTCAGACCGCGTCAACCGTCGCCGTATAGAGACGGACCCACAGCGGCAGATGTTTTTCACAGCTGTCCGCGTCAATGCCTTTGTTTCCCCTTTGTTTTATTATTGTCTTAAGCGTCGGGCAGGCGTTGTGTGGAGTCTGTGGACCTTAGCCAGGTTTTGTTGTTGACAGTCACGGGAAGAAGGCGTTGTCCGACTCTTCCTGTTTCTATCCATTAGCTTTTATACATTCTATTCACCATTGAAGTATGAGTAGCCTACGTGTCACGTCAGTGGCGGAACAACATTGCTGCTAATTTGAGCAGACGTGCATGAACGAGAGAGGAGTTGTGTGTGAGGAGCGCTCACAGTCACAGATAGAGGGAAAGTGACAGTGTTATATTTTGCCTATTATTTATGCTATATATTATTGATCGCGTCTGTGTCTGTGACATTGCGCAGCAGTGCACACACACACACGAGAGAGAGAGAGAGAGAGAGGGGGGGGGGGGGGGTGCTGCGTTAAAAAATAAATAGGCTACTACTCATCTTTGTGTTCTGTTTCACCTTATTGCTGAGTGATCGCACACAGGGAAAAGCAACAAGAAGGGGTTTAGAATCGAAACAGTCCGTTGTGGAGAAAAGGAAGTCCACACATATGCACTCCTAAGTCCTCACAGAGTGATTAGCCTACTAATGAGTGACAGGTGCTGCCACTTTTGTAGCCCTGGATGGTGCGCAGTACATTCTCATCAGACAGACATGATATTTTGTTAAAGTGTAGGCTGTGCGCGCTGCCACAAACTTCTCTTTACATCAGAGAAAAAAATAAAAAGAAGAAAGCGACCGGCGACTTCTTCAGATCAAGCAAGAGGAGTTAGTTAGTTAATTGCGGGAGCCTATGCGGGATTCGCGGGGTTTTGATTGATTGAAATATTTATTAACAGTTTGTAGAATTTACAGTACATTTTAAGCACAAACTCAATACAAAGACTGTTAACTGTGAGTGGACGACCCAATTAAGCATTACACTTGTTTACAACAGGGTCCACATTGTTCAATTCAATTCAATTCAATTCCCGCTGGTTTTATCAGTCGTGAGTGACTGTGTAAAAAAATCGTCCATCGATAATCTGCTAGCCCGGGCCCCCAGAAGGTCCGGGCCGGAGTGTGACTACCCCCGGTAGCTCCGTCGCTGTGTCACGTATATTAACCATGTAGCCCAGCATGTAGTGCGTGAAAATAAACGCATTGATGAATGAAGGAATAAATAAAATAAAAAAACCTTCGTGACGGGATTCAAACTTGTCCTGTTCTCAGCATAAGTTCACCTGTCTGGAGCATAGTCCAGTGTGCCATTCTATCCATGACGTTTAGTAACCGCAATCACATCATGGAATATGGAGCCATTACAAAACCTTCATGGTCACTAGGTTAAGTTGAGACCTCAGTCACCACAATGGTTTGCAACATAGCTGTTTAATACCGATTTGTTTCTAAAAAACATCTCTCACCATCATCACCTAAATTCACTATAGAGTCATTATGTTAAACAGGCTACTTAGAAATAAATAAATGTAAATAATTGAAGCATTATAGGGTAGACAGTGTGTTTAAATAACATGACCTCGTAGACAACAAAGATCACTAAAGAGGCCAAGTAAATCAGCCAACCACATGATTTAAAAGTCAAGTTATTTTATTTGGCACATCCCATACATAGTACACAAGAGTGACATTCTTGCCTTGCCCACTGTTCTACAGTGTGGAACAAAAATGACCACAAAAGGGCACACGATCTGTCTAATGTCAGATTGCTCCTGATCACATCAGGACAGTGGTTGCAGCTCCTCTGTATCAGTTTGTAATCTTTCCATGTTGACAGAGCAGGTGACATTGGTTGGCAGTGTAGAAATTCACCATAATAGATGTTGGTAGGGTATAGGGTTGCATTTAGCAGCTTTAACTTATCCAGAGTGACTAACAAGTTACAATAAGCAAGGTAAACATGCATCAAATGCAGAGAGACAAATGTTGCCTCAGTAAACCAGGATTACAAATAATTTACACATTGAAACTATAGGATAGTATAATTATGAACCTAATATCTAAATAACATTCCATCTCAATTGAATTGTAATCTTTGCAGAAGTATGTATGGTCATCCAGACTAGGCCAAGAGCAACAAGACAGGTCATCTTTTCTTTTCTCCCACGATTTTGTAACACACTTTACACCCAGTGCCAATTTCTTAAGATGTAATCCTGGGAGCTACTCACCCTCTGCCAACCTGGAGAGAGCCCCAAACTGAACTCATCCTTCAATGCATGAGGAGTGAGCAGTGTTTTTAAACAAAAAAATAAGGCCCAAGCTGAGCTCATCCTTCAATGCATGAGGAGTGAGCAGTGTTTTTAAACAAAAAAAATAAGGCCCAAGCTGAGCTCATCCTTCAATGCATGAGGAGTGAGCAGTGTTTTTAAACAAAAAAAATAAGGCCCAAGCTGAGCTCATCCTTCAATGCATGAGGAGTGAGCAGTGTTTTAAAACAAAAAAAATAAGGCCCAAGCTGAGCTCATCCTTCAATGCATGAGGAGTGAGCAGTGTTTTTAAACAAAAAAAATAAGGCCCAAGCTGAGCTCATCCTTCAATGCATGTGTGTTTTTAAACAAAAAATAAATAATGAAAATAAAAATGATGGCTGGCCAACAGAACAGTGGATCGAGGGCAGTGATTTATGCGCAGGGAACACAGGCTGGGCAAAAATACTCCTCATCCTGATGGTTTATAATGCCTACGCACAATTCATGGTACCATAATGCACAAGATGAGCATTGAATCTGAAAGAACATTAATACATTGTTACTTGCGCAAGCAGAGCGCGCAAGTAATATGTTCGCCCGGTCCGTATACATGACCATATTTCTTACGTCATCATTGAGAGCTAGTCATACATATACTATATATATAATCTGTAAAATAAAATAGCAAATTGTGCCTGATTTGCTGGGACCAGAGTACATGGTGTGTGTATATGTATGACTAGCTCTCAATGATGACGTAAGAAATATGGTCATGTATGTAATCTGGTCCCAGCAAATCAGGCACAAATTTGCTGTTTTATTTGCATACGCATCAAAAGTGGCGGGTTGGCTGGGACGGTTTTTGGCGCAAAGTAACCACAGTATACCGCTAATCAACTTACACATTATATATATAGTATATGTATGACTAGCTCTCAATGATGACGTAAGAAATATGGTCATGTATGTAATCTGGTCCCAGCAAATCAGGCACAAATTTGCTGTTTTATTTGCATACGCATCAAAAGTGGCGGGTTGGCTGGGACGGTTTTTGGCGCAAAGTAACCACAGTATACCGCTAATCAACTTACAAATTATATATAGTATATGTATGACTAGCTCTCAATGATGACGTAAGAAATATGGTCATGTATGTAATCTGGTCCCAGCAAATCGGGCACAAATTATCTGTTTTATTTGCATACGCATCAAAAGTGGCGGGTTGGCTGGGACGGTTTTTGGCGCAAAGTAACCACAGTATACCGCTAATCAATTTACAAATTATATATATAGTATGTATGACTAGCTCTCAATGATGACGTAAGAAATATGGTCATGTATGTAATCTGGTCCCAGCAAATCAGGCACAAATTTGCTGTTTTATTTGCATACGCATCAAAAGTGGCGGGTTGGCTGGGACGGTATTTGGCGCAAAGTAACCACAGTATACCGCTAATCAACTTACACATTATATATATAGTATATGTATGACTAGCTCTCAATGATGACGTAAGAAATATGGTCATGTATGTAATCTGGTCCCAGCAAATCAGGCACAAATTTGCTGTTTTATTTGCATACGCATCAAAAGTGGCGGGTTGGCTGGGACGGTTTTTGGCGCAAAGTAACCACAGTATACCGCTAATCAACTTACAAATTATATATAGTATATGTATGACTAGCTCTCAATGATGACGTAAGAAATATGGTCATGTATGTAATCTGGTCCCAGCAAATCGGGCACAAATTATCTGTTTTATTTGCATACGCATCAAAAGTGGCGGGTTGGCTGGGACGGTTTTTGGCGCAAAGTAACCACAGTATACCGCTAATCAATTTACAAATTATATATATAGTATGTATGACTAGCTCTCAATGATGACGTAAGAAATATGGTCATGTATGTAATCTGGTCCCAGCAAATCAGGCACAAATTTGCTGTTTTATTTGCATACGCATCAAAAGTGGCGGGTTGGCTGGGACGGTTTTTGGCGCAAAGTAACCACAGTATACCGCTAATCAACTTACAAATTATATATATAGTATGACTAGCTCTCAATGATGACGTAAGAAATATGGTCATGTATGTAATCTGGTCCCAGCAAATCAGGCACAAATTTGCTGTTATATTTGCATATACGCATCAAAAGTGTCGGGTTGGCTGGGACGGTTTTTGGCGCAAAGTAACCACAGTATACCGCTAATCAACTTACAAATTATATATATAGTATATGTATGACTAGCTCTCAATGATGACGTAAGAAATATGGTCATGTATGTAATCTGGTCCCAGCAAATCAGGCACAATTTGCTGTTTTATTTGCATACGCATCTAAAGTGTCGGGTTGGCTGGGGCGGTTTTTGGCGCAAAGTAACCACAGTATACCGCTAATCAACTTACAAATTACATATACATAGTATATGTACAAGTAGGACGCGCAAACGCGGGAAGCGAACGCAGCTCGTTTGTGTGTGTGTGTGTGTGTGTGTGTGTGTGTGTGTGTGTGTGTGCGTGCTACAGCTGCGCCCTCTGGTGGCGGGCGGGTGGTGTCACAGCGGGACAGACACACAGACAGACACACACACAGACAGACACGATCTGCAGGGTCTCACTGCATTCGCAATAACTAGCTCTCAATGATGACGTAAGATATATGTGGATTAAAGGACCCAATGCCAGAGTGTAATTGGTTTTCGATGGTGACGTAATGACGATGTTTTAGTGTTTAAAGGTAATGCTCCTGTGTATACATTAGGGATGTGTAAATGTGTCCAAAATGAAAATCGATTTGTATAATTCAATATTAACGATTAATCGATTAATCGTTTTGGGGGGGGGATTTCTTTTTTAATTAAAAAAAAAAAAAAAAATCTTTTTTTTTTTTTTTAATGAACCCTACAAATAAAAATAATCTTCCCCCCAAGGGGTACCTAAGTCAAAAAAGTTTGGGAACCCCTGATGTAGTTGATTAACAATAATTGTAACTCTTGAGAGTTAATAAGGGTCCATTTGGTTACTAACTCCATCTTTTAAATGAGGACCACTGGTGGTCCCTGGACCACTGTTGATCCAATTGATCACCATAGCAACCCCAGCCTAGGCCTGATTAGGTAAATTCCCAACACCTGCTAAATCCTCCAAACCTGTATCTTGATTGGAATCAATCTCCACTCACACTCCTCTCAGTCATGCAGCTACACAGACACATCCCAGGCACACTTTGGTAGGCCTATAGCCCTGTCCTGTTTGGATGACAATATTGCCTTTCCAACAGATTTTCATTAAAAAAAAAACAGAAAAAAAAAAAGATTATCGATTATTAATTTTCATAATCGATTTCGGGTCCTATCAACGATAATCGATTAATCGATTAATCGGACCCATCCCTAGTATACATGTATGTAATCTGGCACCACTGCCGTATCAGGCACAATTTGCAGGGACGGTGCAAACGCATCAAAAGTGACAGTGTATAACGGTCTAAAGTACTTGCGCGCTCTGCTTGCGCACTAGTTGGCCATTTATGGCCTACTAGTGTGCAACAAGCAAGTATGCACTCGACAGAGTGCAGTTCTAGTTATTCATGTATTTAGTTAAAGTTCACTCACAGTTAGGTTTTTGTATTGAGTTGTGCTTGAAATGTACTGTAATTCTGCAAACTGTTAACGAATACTTCAATCAATCAAATTAAAGAAAGAATGTGCTCTCCATGTAAAGCACTTTAAAGGTTTCCTACCCAGTCATCCAGTTAAGTGAAGTCAAATGTTTTGCTTTTGGTGAGGCTAATAAAAATCGAATATGTACATGAAGCCTACCAGAGTCCTCCATTAACTCAATGCCAATGTTGGCCCTTGTCATATTTATGTCGGACTCATTGCACAGTCCCTTGGTCCCCAAGAGCAGCTGCTCTGCAATCTTAAAATACAGGTTGGTGTTAGTTGTGTTCTTTTAGAATGTATGAAATTAATTGTTACTATAGGATATAAATTATAGTCTATATAATTACTTTACTTACTTTGCATACATGCAAGCACCCCACATGAAGTTGCATCCCTTTGGCGAGGATGAGAGACGGTCTCACACTGCCACCGTGGAATGGTGCCACCGCCTCTCATCCTTCGCATATAACAAGCTCTGAAGAATAAACAAAACTGTTTGTCTACCTATAATGCTTCATATATTTAAAATGTCTAAGTAAATAACGATCAGTAGCCTGTATAACATAATGACTCTGGTGAATTTAGGTGATGATGGTGAGAGATGTTTTTAGAAACAAATCGGTATTAAATTAAACTGCTATGTTGCAAACCATTGTGGTGACTGAGTTCTCAACTTAACCTAGTGATCATGAAGGCTTTGTGTTTTAATGGCTGGTTTCTATACTCCATGATGTGATTGCGGTTACTAAACGTTGTGGATAGAATGGCACACTGGACTATGCTCCAGACAGGTGAACTTATGCTGAGAACAGGACAAGTTTGAATCCCGTCACAAAGGTTTTTTTATTTTATTTATTCCTTCATTCATCAATGCGTTTATTTTCACGCACTACATTGCGTGGCTACATGGTTAATGTACGTGACACGTACTCATACTTCAATGGCGAATAGAATAGAATGTATAAAAGCTAATGGATAAGTTAAGAAACAGGAAGAGTCAGACAACCCCTTCTTCCCGTGACTCAACAACAACAAAACCTGGCTAAGGTCCACAGACTCCACACAACACCTGCCCGACGCTTAAGACAAGAATCACATCGGTAGGCTTATAGGCTATGTTGTTTGGAATTGTGATTAAAATAAAGGGGAAACACAGGCATTGACGCAGACAGCTACGCATTATTTCGCTGTGAAAAACATCTGCCATTGTGGGTCCGGTTGACGCGGTCTGAAGTTGACAGGGTCTGATGACAAACTAGAACACCGGGAGTCGTATTGCTGTTCCTTATTGCTGCCGACGGAACGGAACATAGCGGTGAAACAGGACGAGAATCAAACAGAGACTGAAAACCCTCTCCTAATATACAGTAGAAACGCGTCAAATGGAGTATTTTACAGCAGAGTTACTAAATGAACATTTCAATAGGTCCATGGATGGATGTAAGTCAAGGCACACCCTATGCTGGCTATGTGTGTAGATCTCCAAGCTCACAATGCGTCACATTGTGTGAGCTTGTATGATCGGCTATTTTCAAATGGCCAAAATGTATACAGTAGGGCTAAAGTGGGCTAAATGTAGTGGAGTCTCTCTCTCTCTCTCTCTCTCTCTCTGCCATGACAGAGCGTGCATGCAAGGGGAGAGGGGAAAAAAGACGGCTCATGAACACGCAAAGCCAGCCCAGGTTAACATGGACTCCAGTTAAACCGTTACTAGCAAAGAGAGAATTAAAACACATTAATAAGAATCCCGACAACACAGGGTTACACTGTTACACACAGGTCTCCATAAACAGTGTCCGATAGGACATTCCCAGTTCACATGTAATAACTAATTATTAAGTTTCTTCCTTTGATTAGTGGATCAGTGGTTTGTCAATTGCACCCCAAAGACTGCACAATTTTCTGGCTCAAACAAGTGACCACAGAAAATCCACTCAATGTTGGACTTGGCTGAAAGAAAGAAAGGGCCTACATATAAGGACATTCTTTCTATTGTATAGTGTTTGTCATTTTTGAATCATAGCATTTCCACTGTATGCAACAGTGATAATATCTGTCGATCTGCATTTGATTAAAGGAGGAGAATGAGAGTAAAGTGAGTCAGACGTGTGTTATATCATTCAGCAAATCATACAATACACAATTTATTAAAAGTACTCAATGAACCCCAGGAGTTGAGTGAAAGTATAAATACTGCTCGTCAAATATTATAAATTGATATTGTATTAATATTAATTTGAACGGGGGAACACCCAACATAATCATATTTAAACCGTTGCGAGTGTGAAAGTTTATTGACAATAAAGATAGTTTAATGTTTGTTTTGTCTCAATGTTTGTTTTACATCATCATGTTGTACGATGATGAGAGCGCCCCTCATTTCACACGGGTGTGATTAAAAAAATTCAAAGGCAAGAATTGTTTGTTTATCTGTGGTTTATAGGAGTCCAGTTTGTTCATGACAATTGCAGTCAGTAACACGAGATACCCTTTTAGGTTTCATTGTTACTATTGCTGCATCATTCAATTTCTTCAAATAAGCTCATTCTTCATTTCATGTATTTTTATACCTGCAAATAAGCTGTAAATTAGATTTAGATGTGCTCTGTCTCACACTTTGTACATTTTATTTGTAGACCACTGGAGAACAGAACATGTGCCCCAAAAAGTTCTGCATGCATTTGGAGCAATCATCTGCAAATTCAGTTTGTGCAGGAACATGGGTCCCATTATTAAATGTGTTTCATGAAGGTCTATGATTGAAACGGGAAATACACACAATAAACATTTGGACACATGGGCTTTTCATTAAGCTTTATTCTACATGTAAATGACAGTGTGGACAGCACTTAATGCCAAAACTAAATATACACAACATAATTCTCTACTCTATTCATGTCCTTGAGATGAATGAGAATGTCTCTCCTCTCTCTTGTTATTCAATTTGGATCCATTTTGGGCATATCTGGGGGAGGAGGGAGGGTGGAAGACAGTATGTTTGACTGTGATTGGTGGAGAGAGAGAGAGAGAGCTGGTCCTATTGTTTTATTTGGTCAATCATATCAAAGCAATACTTATACCTCAGACTCTCTGGTATAAGAAGACTTGGTCTGTGTCATTTCTCCACAACACCTCCAGGATATCAATCATTTCTGACTGTGGACTCCAGACTTCAGCTGAAGATGAACTCTCTCCACCCCACCAGGGACATTTCTGCTGAACAGGAGGAACCCAAAGACCTTGGTATGTTAGTCAACCTCCCCTTTCACTCCCCCTCTTCTGTTTTTATTTCATAGTAGTAATGCAATGTAGTACAATTTACAATTTAGGCATTTAGCAGACGCTCTTAATCCAGTAGTAAGGTAGTTTAGGCCATTGTTAGTTAGCACTTTGTGGACTTGTTGTTGTGCAACAAATCCCTGTCACGTAGCTGTCTTTCTACCTATCAACAATCTTTATTTTTTATTTGTTTCCAATTCAGTGTTGCATCATCAGCCTGACTGCCCTGACTTACCAGGGGTGAATGGACAAAGAAGCTTGGCAAAGCAAAAACACCACTGCTGTGATACGTGTGGAAAACACTTCCCTTCTATCTCCACACTTAAATCACACCAGCTAATTCATACTGGAGAGAAACCCTATGGCTGTGATCAATGTGGACAACGCTTCTCTCAAATGGGACACCTCAAACGCCACCAGAAAATTCACACTGGAGAGAAACCCTATGGATGTGATCAGTGTGGACAACACTTATCTCAAATGGCACACCTCAAAAAACACCAGAGGATTCACACTGGAGAGAAACCATATGGGTGCGATGAGTGTGGACAACAGTTCTCCACCATGTCCGCCCTTAAAAGCCACCAGAGGATTCACACTGGAGAGAAAACTTATGGTTGTGATCAGTGTGGACAAGACTTCTCTCATATGTCAACCCTTAAAAGCCACCAGAGAATTCACACTGGAGAGAAACCCTATGGGTGTGATGAGTGTGGACAACAGTTCTCCATCATGTCCACCCTTAAAAGCCACCAGAGGATTCACACTGGAGAGAAACCTTATGGTTGTGATCAGTGTAGACAACACTTCTCCATGATGTCAACCCTTAAAAGCCACAAGAGAATTCACACTGGAGAGAAACCCTATGGATGTGACCAGTGTGGACAATACTTCTCTCAAATGTCAAACCTTAAAAGCCACCAGAGAATTCACACTGGAGAGAAACCCTATGGATGTGACCAGTGTGGACAATACTTCTCTCAAATGTCAAACCTTAAAAGCCACCAGAGAATTCACACCGGAAAGAAGCCCTATGGATGTGATCAGTGTGGACAACACTACTCTGAAATGAAGATTCTTAAAAGGCACCAGAGAATTCACACCGGAGAGAAGCCATATGGATGTGATCAGTGTGGACAACACTTCTACGTGATGTCAAGCCTTAAAAGCCACCAGAGAATTCACACTGGAGAGAAACCCTATGGATGTGACCAGTGTGGACAACGCTTCTCTCAAATGGGACATCTCAAAAGCCACCAAAGAATTCACACTGGAGAGAAGCCCTATGAATGTGATCAGTGTGGACAACACTTCTCTCAAATGGCACACCTCAAAATCCACCAGAGAATTCACACTGGAGAGAAACCCCACGGATGTGATCAGTGTGGACAACACTTCTCTCAAATGGCACACCTCAAAATCCACCAGAGAATTCACACTGGAGAGAAACCCCACGGATGTGATCAGTGTGGACAACACTTCTCCATGATGTCAAGCCTTAAAAGCCACCAGAGAATTCACACTGGAGAGAAGCCCTATGGATGTGATCAGTGTGGACAACAATTCTCTCAAATGTCAACCCTTAAAATCCACCAGAGAATTCACACTGGGGAGAAACCCCACGGATGTGATCAGTGTGGACAACACTTCTCTCAAATGGCAAACCTCAAAAGCCACCAGAGAATTCACACTGGAGAGAAACCCTATGGATGTGATCAGTGTGGTCAACACTTCTCCTTGATGTCAAGCCTTAAAAGCCACCAGAGAATTCACACAGGAGAGAAACCCTATGGATGTGACCAGTGTGGACAATACTTCTCTAAAATGTCCAACCTTAAACGCCACCAGATAATTCACCCTGGTGAGAAACCCTATGGATGTGATCAGTGTGGGAAACACTTCTACTTTGTGTCTTGCCTTAAAAGCCACAAGAGAATTCACACTGGAGAGAAACCCTATGGATGTGATCAATGTGGGCAACACTTCTCTAAAATGTTTAACCTGAAAAAACACCAGAGAATTCACACCGGAGAGAAACCCTATGGATGTGATCAGTGTGGACAACACTTCTCCGTGATGTCAAGCCTTAAAAGCCACCAGAGAATTCACACTGGAGAGAAACCCTATGGATGTGACCAGTGTGGACAACGCTTCTCTCAAATGAGATACCTCAAAAGCCACCAGAGAATTCACACTGGAGAGAAACCCTATGGATGTGACCAGTGTGGGAAATACTTCCTTCAAATGTCCAACCTTAAAAGCCACCAGAGAATTCACACCGGAGAGAAGCCCTATGGATGTGACCAGTGTGGACAATACTTCTCTAAAATGTCCAACCTTAAAAGTCACCAGAGAATTCACACTGGAGAGAAACCCTATGGATGTGATCAATGTGGGCAACACTTCTCTGCAATGTCTGACCTTGAAAAACACCAACGAATTCACACTGGAAAGAAACCTTATGGATGTGATCAATGTGGACAACACTTCTCTCGAATGGGACACCTCAAAAGCCACCAGAGAATTCACACTGGAGAGAAACCCTATGAATGTGATCAGTGTGGACAACACTTCTCTCAAATGGCACACCTCAAAATCCACCAGAGAATTCACACTGGAGAGAAACCGCACGGATGTGATCAGTGTGGACAACACTTCTCTCAAATGTCAACCCTTAAAAGCCACCAGAGAATTCACACTGGAGAGAAGCCCTATGAATGTGATCAGTGTGGACAACACTTCTCTCAAATGTCAACCCTTAAAACCCACCAGAGAATTCACACTGGAGAGAAACCCCACGGATGTGATCAGTGTGGACAACACTTCTCTCAAATGGCAAACCTCAAAAGCCACCAGAGAATTCACACTGGAGAGAAACCCTATGGATGTGATCAGTGTGGACAACACTTCTCCATAATGTCAAGCCTTAAAAGCCACCAGAGAATTCACACTGGAGAGAAACCCTATGGATGTGACCAGTGTGGACAATACTTCCCTAAAATGTCCAACCTTAAAAGTCACCAGAGAATTCACACTGGAGAGAAACCCTATGGATGTGATCAATGTGGGCAACACTTCTCTGCAATGTCTGACCTTAAAAATCACCAACGAATTCACACTGGAGAGAAACCTTATGGATGTGATCAATGTGGACAACACTTCTCTCAATTGGCACACCTCAAAAGACACCAGATAATTCACACTGGAGAGAAACCCTATGGATGTGATCAGTGTGGAAAGAGTTTCACTACGTCAAGTGCCCGGAAACGCCATGAGCGCACACATATGAAAGATAAATCTGTTTAGTGTGAACAGTATGACAAGAGCTTCATTATAGAAACACCAAGTTGATTAATTGCAAGCTGTTCCTTTTAGGGGTATTTCTTATTCACTGTGTCAAGAGTTTTCAGAGACTATTAGAACAGAAAAGTATGGTGGTGACTTGAATTTTATTTATTTATTTTATTTGTTTAATTGAAATTGCTGTAAATTAGATTTAGACAAGCTTTATCTCAGAGGCTGTTCACACGTTATACATTTTATTTGTAGACCACTTGGAAGATTAACTTCAAAGAACGTTTTCCTTTGGGAAACTTCTAATTACTAGAAACAAAATGTCAAGAAATTTTACTGGGTGCCTGAAGCTCACCAAGTCTGTGCAGCATTTGAGCCACGGACCACCATTTGATGACATTTAGCCTCAGACCCTGTAAGGGTCCATTTGGTTACATGTGAGCCAGGTCTCCCCATTGACTTTCAATGGGGTATTTTGTCTACGTTTATTGCCCATTACGTTGCCACCAACATTCTAATGCTAACATGCTAATACTAACATGCTAAGATGTCTGAGCTGTAAGGGGTGGGGCAATTACAGCATGCTCCTATTGGTGGTCTAAGTGCATGGAGCAAGTTTCAAGACTGTAGCATGCTGCAAACAAAAGTTAGAGCTGTGTAAAGCCAACCAATAGGAATACAGAGGGGCGGGGCTTAAGCAATTACAGCGTGCTCCTATTGGTGGTCTAAGCCCATGGAGCAAATTGCAAGACTGTAGCATGCTGCAAGCAAAAGTTAGAGCTGTGTAAAGGACAGCCAATAGGAAGACAGGGTGTGTGTGTGTCCATTTGGTTTAACGGTTGAGAAATGACAGAGTTAGGGGTTTCCCCAATTTTCTCCATTGACTTTCAATGTGTGTTCATGTGCGTGTGCGTTCGTGTGCGCGTGTGTGTGAGAGGTGGTCAACTTGACCTTGAATCATTAACAAAGTATCATTTTCACCTGGGCTAGCCTATGCAAACGCAACCACTATTGAAAGTTAAAAGCACATCGACTATCTCAATGAAAGAATGTATGTCCGAACAAATTGCTCTATCGCAAAAAGTAAAAGTCGAATGCGATTTTTGTTTTCGCTGTGAGTGACCCGAGACATTGAGGTACGCTGTGTGCGATCGTGGTATTGGTACGATAAAAAACGTGGTTATAAGAGCTAGTTAAGAATTGTGTTTGTGATGAAAAAATTGGTGACTCATTCAGGCAGTTAACATGGAGTTTTATGACACATTATGATGGTACACCCGTCGCTTTCAGGGCTGTAGTTCACGTACTGTATGTATCTGGGCTGTGGTTGTGACATTGGGTGAAAGAGTGTGGCTACAAAATCACGGAAACCCATGCGTGTAAAGTGAATATTTTGGCAGTGAGGACGATTTGTTCAGAGAATTTCGGTATAGTCTTCACAGTGGCTTCTCACTCTGACTCAGTCTCTCTGGGCGTGCGACACTCTGAGTAGAGATTTTTGCTCAGACCACACACACTTTGAACTGCGATAGCGGGCAAACCGTGCAACGTATTCGAATTCCGTCTGAACCACGACAAAGTCGATGGCCTCGTGTGCTTTTTGAGGTTTAAATCGTGTTTCTACGTAACAGTATGCCAGAGTAATGTGGCTCCAAATTAACGTGTCGTTTTCTGTTTTTCCACGCGTTTCCCCATTGACTTTGAATGGGGCATTTTTGTGTCTTTTTTTGCGAATTACGTCGGCACAGTAACCCAAAACGGAAAGAAAAGCACAAGCACACCATTCCCGGCCGAGCCGCACGTTTCAATGTATATATTGTGGGGCTTTGGTAAACCGTGCGGCCGGCCAGAGGTCAAAGTTTTGTGTCTTGATTATTATTATTACTACGATTAAGTATGTGTTGCGGATTTCAACCTGTGTTTCTGCCATTGCATGGCAGGCACCCAGAATAAACCTTGGACCACTAGAGAACAGAACATTTGTGCCCAAAACAAGTTCTGGTGGAATTTGTGTGAGGAGTATCAAACCAAATTTGAGTTCTGGTCTGTGTTTTAATCCCTGGTGATGGTGGGCTATTTGAGAATGTAATATGATTGCTGAAATTACCATAAACACAGACAGTAATTCCCTCAAACTGCCCTAAACTGCTGTCCATTTACATGCATATGGTAACTATCCATGTCCTTGAGTGTGAATGGGACTGTCTCTACTCTTGTTATACCTCAAACTGCCCTACACTGCTGTCCATTGTCCATGTCCTGCTGTCATTTACATGCACATGGTAACTATTCATGTCCTTGAGTGTGAATGGGACTGTCTCTACTCTTGTTATTCAATGTGGATCCATTGAGCATATCTGGGGGGAGTAGGGATGGTGGAGGACATTATGTTATACTGTGATTGGTGTTGAAATGGTCCCATTGTTTTTGCACTAACTTGTATGAAATGTCAGAGGCCTTATTAGAACAGAAAAGCATGGTGGACCACCTACACCTACCTACATTATTACTTCATTGCATTTGACCCAAACAAACATTAAAGGGATTGTGACATTATTATTTATTTTTTTCTTATTTCTTGTAGGTTTTCTGAGCTCAATTGCACCCAAATGACTGAACTTTTAACATTCCGTTTTCTGGCTAAAACAAGTGCTCTGATTTGCCTGTGGATTGTGAGGTTAGACTCCACAAATCCCATATGACATGGGTTCTGTGACACTGTTTTGCTGCAGCTTAAAAGGCAACACACAAAGACAATTCCAGATCACTGAAAATCCACCCAATGTCCAAAGTTCAGGTTGGGTGGGTGTAATTGAGGTCATAAAACCTAAAAGAAAAATAAATGAAAATGTATGTCTTGAAGTCCATAGACTTGGCTGGCAAAAGAAAGAAATAAAGAAAGGGGACTGTATATGGACATTCTTTGTCATCATGCCAGTCATGAAGCAATACAGCCACCCTGTCCCAACAACTCACAACAAACCTCAGCAACCACAAGCACACATAAACTAGCCTACTACAAAAGTGTTACTTTTCAACATTTGTGTAGTAGTACTACAAATTGGAACACTTGGAATTGATGGCTGTTATGCCAAAGCCCAAAACCTCTATCTCGACCAAATGTAAATAGCAAATTCACTCATAGGATTATTGAAGTGGTCAAGGGCCACACACAAACATAATGTTCCCTGTTACAACTCGCATACCTTCCATGGCAGAAACAACACAACATGCAAACTGTAGATTCACAACATCATTCAATTCCAGAGCCATTGACACCCAGTCAATGGATCCCTTGAATCACACTAGTATAGATAGATAGATCTTTATTTGTCATTGCAACGTGTACAACGACATTTAAAAGTGCCAACCAATCAGTGCATCATATCACAAAACAACATACTGTACAAGCTAAAACAAAAAACACACATGACTTCTTGTTATTGCACAACCCCAGCAGCACTAATGCACAAACATGTAATTTCAGCTGTTATCGCACAACAAACCCTTATTGTACTTAAGATAGCAGAGAAACAAAAAAGTGTCGCAGCAACAGATCATTTTTTAGCAGCATTGAGTGCAACTACCGCTGTGGGATAGAAGCTGTTACTGAATCTGTTGGTCTTGGACTTGATCACTCTGTACCGTCTGCCTGATGGCAACAGTTCAAACAGTGAGTGAGCGGGGTGGGAAGTGTCTTTTATAATGTTCAGAGTTTTTTTATGACAGCGGTCTCTGTGTAGTTCTTCCAGTGTGGGGAGAGGGCAGCCAACGATCTTCTGTGCCGTATTTATGACCCCTTGGAGCTTTGTCCTCTGCGCCACTGTACAGCTGGTGTACCACACACATATGCAGTACGTTAGTATTCTCTATGGAGCACCGATATAAGGACACCAGCAGTCTCTGTGTGATGTTGTTCCCCCTGAGCACCCTCAGGAAGTAGAGTCTCTGCTGGGCCTTCTTCAGCAGCTCAGAGGTGTTCGTGCTCCAGGTCAAGCCCTCCTCCATGTGGGCTCCCAGAAAGTGGAAAGAGGACACCCTCTCCACACAGTCCCCATTAATGACCAGCTCCTGGGTCTTGGATGTGTTCAAGAGCAGGTTGTTCTCTCTGCACCAGTCCGTCAACTGCACTACCTCATCCCTGTAGGCAGACTCATCTCCCTTGGAGATGAGCCCTACTACTGTGGTGTCATCCGCAAACTTCACCATGGTGTTGCTGCGGTGGGCGGGGGTGCATTGGTGTGTGTAGAGGGTGTAGAGCAGCGGACTCAGCACACAGCCCTGTGGGGAGCCGGTACTGAGGCTGAGGGACGTAGATAGATGCTGTCCCACTCTCACCCTCTGACTGCGACCAGACAGGAAGCTCTTAATCCACATGCAGGTGTTGTGTGGAAAACCCAGTTCCCCCAGTACATCCACCAGTCTGTGGGGGAGGATGGTGTTAAAAGCAGAGCTAAAGTCCACAAAGAGCATCCGCGCGTAGCTCCCCTGCTGCTCCAGGTGGGACAGTGCAGCATGGAGGGCTGTGGCCATGGGGTCCTCTGTGGATCTATTGGCCCTGTAAGGGAACTGGTGGGGGTCAAAGCCACGGGGCAGTCACAACAAGCCATACAAAGCACCGACCGGGAGAGCACTGAGCCGCAGCAACTGTGTGTCCATGTTTTCCCCTGTACACAACATAAACACACAATCAGCAGCCAAGATGCAAAAACCAAAGTTCCTACCTTCCTGATAACATGTTTTATTATATTGTATAGTGTTTGTCATTTTTTAAAACATAATTTCTACTGTATGTGACAGTTCGATCTGCATTTGATCTTATTAAAGACGATGAGAGTAAAGTAGGCTATGTGAGTCAGACGTGTGTTAATTTGTAATAGTCAAATTAAGTAAAGCAGGCCTGTAAATACTGTTGGTCAAATATTATAAATATTGAACTGGGGAACACCCAACATAATCTAAATTGAACAGGGGAACACCCAAAAATAAACTGTGAACTAGGGAACTTCCACAACATAGGCTAATCAATCATATTTGAGCTGGGGAACTCTCCTGTGCACCCTGACAAGCACAAATTGTGCTTGCCTATAGGCTACTATTGTGCTGCACACTAGTAGGAGTAGGCAGTAATAAGACCATTTGGTCTATATTATTAGTTTAAAAAATGTCTCAAATAGCCTGTATACACTTACACTGTATGTTGGTTTGTTTACTATGTAAGTGGGCATGTTGCATTAAGCTTATGATCTGAGGATCACTGTTTCTAAACATAATGAGCTGGTGCCCTCTGCTGGGCTGCAAGGGTACTGCAGTGAGCTTTGCAATACGTGTTGATTAAAGACACTTCACCACTGTTGCAAGTAACCAGATCTTATTTTAGACAGGGTAAAAGCTATACAAACCTGATTAAAGAGTGTACAAAACCTTTATTTTTTTCAGTTGTTCAACATGATTTTTCACGTATAATATAATGCTTGGTACATGTTTGTATTGCGCATAGTTAATGCGATAATTTTCATATTTTAATAAATAAGCCGAAATAAGAAGTAGAGGTCACACAACTTGTGTTTCTCATTCAGTTTATTGAAGTACTTTGCTTTTACAAATTATTCCTGTGCATCTGACCACTGCAGAGACACAATAAACAGTTTAGTTATCCATTTAGTAAGCTAATATGGCCACTAAAATACTTTGTGTATCATTTATTATGACTTCTATACATAATAAATAGAGGAGGAGAGTAGCGACACGCTTTGATCTCGCCGCAAAGCTGGTGCCAATGGGCTATAGTTCCAAACATTGCTCCTATAGCTGGAACTATCCTATTGAGATAGAATGAGCACTTCCGCATTCCATTGGATGGGATGGAGTCAACGCTAGTGTCGCCACTCTCTTACTATATTACTCTGGTGGATACCATGGATACTGGGGAGGGGGAGCGGATCACCGGCCACCCGTCCTCAAAAGTATCTATTCTCGAGGCGAACTGGCAAGTCTGAAATCCCCAAGTTCGGGTATTGAGAAACGACCGTAGTCTTTCAGGTAAGCGTCTTTGTTGCATACCGTAACACTATCATTGTAAGCCTACGACATTATTAGTATCGTGTCTCGTTGCCTAGCATCGCTATATGCATGCTAACGTTAACTTTCTAGCAGCTAGCATTTCGGGCCTCGGCCTAGTAGTGAATCAACAGCCCCTGTTAGCTCCGAGAAGAGCTTCCGTGGAAAGGTATCCAAGGGTATCGTATCCGAAAGTAAAATGTATTTCTAAAGAGCTACAGGATGGTAAAGTTTTATTCTGAAGACCGGGAGTCGTATTGCTGTTCCTTATAGCTGCCGACGAACGGAACACAAATAGTTTTTCATAGCGGTGAAACAGGACGAGAATCAAACAGCGACTGAAAAGTGAAAACCCTCTCCTAATATACAAATGGAGTCTTTTACAGCGGAGTTACTAAATGAACATTTCAATAGGTCCATGGATGGATGTAAGTCAAGGCGTACCATATGCTGGCTATGTGTTTTTCCCTTATAACATAAGCATAGGGCTACTGTTGTTGTTTGAAATCATAACATCTCAGAGGGGTCTTCAACAGGGGGAGGGGGTCCGGGACCCAGATTTAACGTACAGGGGGGGGGGGGGGGGGGTCCCCAAATAGTTGTGTGATGGGGAACGTTAGCCGAATAGCTGATCTACAAGCTCACAACGAGGGTTGTAGATCGGCTGTTTTTGGAAAGTTGGTGTAGACTGTAGTAGAGGTAACCATAACTCCTAACGACCAGAGCTAGTGTAGAGGGGGACTTGGCAGACTAAAGTACAGAGCCAACGGTCAAGTTGAATCAGAATCTGTACTTAGTCTTAGTTTATTGTCAGTTATACAATGAAATTATGAAGTTGACTAAATATTGAGGGTTGAGAATGTGTGGCAAACAATTCAGTCTGAAACAGTTTAATCTGCAACACAATTTGATGCAATAAGGTGGTGGTCCTTGACTCCTTACTTCATCTCTCTCTCTCAACTAGGTTAAACATTTTCATAGATATAGCTTCAAGACTTTATCATTGCCATTATCAACAGTGTTGTTACTTGTGTATATATTTACTTGTGTATACATTCATGATTTAGTTTGTTTGTTTACACATTATTTTCTATTCATTTAATTTGTTGGATTAATGTATTTGCAGACATTTAACCAGTTAAACCGTCAGTAAACTGTAGTTAATCTGCTCTCTTTCCCTCAACACCAAACCTTTGCCCAAAATAGCCGATCTACGAGCACACAAGTGGAATCATATTCCCTCAAAATTGTCATCGGTCTGAGAGCAAACATTCCAACCAGCGCAACTTGAACAACTACTGAGCAACATAATTATGATGAGTGCACTTTGTACATTATGCTCATGTCATGGCTTATTCAAACCTATAGAATAAGTAACAGTTGCATTACTTTTAATAAACTGTAGGCTATAAGGGCAGTTACATTAAAAAAAAGTTATTCAGTATTAATATTATAGCTATCTGAGATTCTGAACACATGTTGACAAAATGGTGTGTACATAAACAACAGGCCTAAATGAGTCCACAAAACAATGCATTGACATACTGATTGACAGATGTCTAAAAAAAGGTTAGCCCTGGCTGAGAAGTGACAGGCATTATGATTTTAATACAAGTATGCATGCATATGATGTCTATATGATGTGAGCATTTATAGGCCTACCATTTGTAGCCTTACTAGCCTACACTCCGAGACAGTGGGGTTCAGGGCTCCAGACTAACCTTTTTACAGGTAGCACTGATGCCACCTACCTTTTCATTTGGTAGCGCCACCACAAATTAGGTAGCAACATTTTTTTCTTTGTATAGCGTGGTATTAATACATGATCTTATCATGTCTCCACAACTGGCGCCATTTATTTATGTAGTGGATTCCATCATTAAAGGTTTGAATCATAAATCCCCCTACAAAGATCACTGTGTACAAAAACAGCAACCTACCTGGTTATACTTCAAAACACTGTAGATGGTTTCAATTAACCCAACACAAAGTCACTCAGTCAATAAAGACAATACTTATATTCCACACACAAAGTCAGTTTAAGGTTGTGTTAAATCAAATGCAGTCCAAACCTTTGCGATTAATAAGTGACACTTTTTACAATATCTCCATTACCATTATCCAAATTATTCCTTATTATAATATATATATTTTTTAAATCTTTTGCAATGTGAAATGCCACCGAATTCTTAATCATTTTCCTTGTCTTCATGGGCCAACTTGTGAAAGCTGCATACTTTTATTGTTTTTATTGTTTTATTATTTTATTTTTATCATACTTTTATATCTCCGTGTGCTGAAAATAGCTGCTCTACAAGCTCACAACGCGCCACAGCCGTGACACGTTGTGAGCTTGTAGATCAGCTATTTTCAGCACGGAACACTTTGTACGACAAAGAATAAATCAGGCATGATGTGCTCTTCACTCACTGGGAGGGAGATGTCTTTTGTTGGCCGATCATCATGTATGGATACATAGGCTACCTCCTCGATGCAAAAATAACAAGCTTTGGAATCTATTTTTCGTGGCACATTGTTTAATCAAACAACAAGTTTACCTCCTCTCAGTGTTTGGGTCGGGAGTCGGCTGTCTGCGTAGATGACTGGTCATCATAGTTAGATATGCGCGCTGCACGCTCCAGTGAAATTGTACAGCTGAGAAAGATTAGTTAATTTGTGTCGGATAAGCTGCGTTCAGACCTGAATATATATTTGCCTTCACGCGCCACGCCCGTTTGCACAATTCTCGTCTTTGCATGTACTCGCGCCGCTCTTACCATCCAAGTCTGAAGGGCTTATTGGTGGGTTTTCGTGAACGATCGTTCATTGAACACTGGGCGTCAGGCGAACGTCCAATGTTTCTATCGATGGAACGTGCAAGCACTACAGGATGTTTTTTTTCCCTCCACTCATACTTCCAGCAAGTCCTCGTTACATTTTAACTCTCACGTTAAGAAATTAAGTATCCTATGCGACCTATTAAGTTGCACACTGGTGCCATGGTGGGGTTTGATTGATTGAAGTATTAACAGTTTGCATACTTACAGTAGGCCTACATTTCAAGCACAACTCAATACAAAAACTGTTAACTGTGAGTGGACGACACCATAAACTAAGCATTACACTAGTTTACAATAGGGTCCACCATTTTCAATTCAACAGAGGGTCCCAGTCAAGAGATGAAAATCATGAATAATGAAATGGGCTAGGCTAATTTATATCAATTTAATTTGGGGGTCCTTGAAATTAAAATGGCAGAGAATCACTTGGTTAAACTTTAGAGAAAAGCCTATATTTTGCACCAAAGTAGTATATTGAATAACACATAAATATAGGTTGTAAGTCCAGACGGGCATTGCAGAGATCGAGATTTGAGGTGGACTAGTAGTGAGTGACCGATGAGATTATCTCTCCTTCATTGTGCGACTGCAGAGCAGAACTGGAGATATGTCAACGCCAATGCAATGTGAATTGTGAATGTTCAGCTTCAGTCCGTTTTCTTTTGTTCCTACCTGGAGGAGTAAGTTGGTGTTCTCTCTGCTGTGCACAGGGGAACCGTGTGTTTATTATATCCATGGTCTTTTTCTCAGTCGCTTTCCATGTGCGACGCAAAAGTACAACGTTCAATGTAATCGCGTCGGACGAAACCAGCTGGACCAACGGTAAAGAACGTAGAACCGCCACATTTTGACTGTCCACTCGGTAGAAAACAATTGTCCGTGGCGTCTGACCAGATAGCTACTGTACACACTAGTTTCATTTTCATTTAATTTATTTATTCTGAACATGTATATAAATGAGAAAAGACAAAGGAAATAAAGGAAAATATGATTATTTAAAACAAAAGTGTCCAAAAATAATAATAATGATCTTTCATAATCCTTAACTTATGTTTATGTTAGAAAAAGAAGTAGGAAGAAGTTTTCATGTTTATGTTGAAAAAAGGAGTAGGAAGACGTTTATTTAAAAACCTATCGAGTCCTACCCCTTCTTTGTATCTCAATACATCAAAACTTATATTCAAGTTGATTTTTTCCTTAAGTATAATAACAAAATGGAAATAAAAACAGTCATCTATATAAGATAATACAACTAAATATATAATTGTGTAGAATACTGAGTGCCACGCTCTGAACTTGTTATGTAGGTCTGCTATTTTAGAAAAATCGTCAAAATGTGCCTCAAATCTTTGAACATATATTCTCTCAGTTTCAGTTTTTAACTCAAATCTTTGCTTCAGGAGGGTTCCTGGAACAACATATTTTCAGATGTGGGTCGGCGGCCAAATACAGATAATCTTTGGGGTCCTTGACATGAAATATTGAGAACCACTGATATAGAAACATGAGATTTTTCAAAGACATTTTAAAAGGATTTGTTTTTTCTCGACGTCAGGCCTGAATGGGTTAACATGTCTGTCCTGCTGTCCCAACAGGAGTGAGGGCACTGCACATCGGCTGTCAATAAGGATAACCAGACCCTGGCCGTCTGTTCAAACTGATGTCATCTTGCCGGACTTTGACGGTTCAGCAATGAATAAGAACCAAAGAGGTAAAAATAAAAGACGGAGAGCTTTCTTGGTGGATATACTGTATATTTGCTTTGCAGGTGGCAGATCTGTGTGCCTATATGTTAAAATAATCTTTATGATTAGTGTTGTCACGATACTGGTTTTTAAACGTTGATACGATATTTGGAAAAGTATTTGTTATTTCGATACCACGCAGCCACTGCAATTTCTCTGAGGTTTTAACATATGTAGCACAACAGAATTTAATTTATTCCCGACCACACTAGTAAATCAAGCCCATCAAACCCTGGACTCTTAGTAATAATATCTGTACATCCTCATGGTTGACATACATGATTTGATTCTAGGTAATCTGGATCAAAAGTTAATTTTTGTTTCTCCAAACATTTCATAGACTTCCTGCACCTCCCTGAGTGTCGAGAGGTTTTCCCGGCAGACGTGAAGAGCTCCAGTCTGGCAGTGGAAAGTGACGAGGATGAAAACACGGCCCGTACCTCAGCCGAACACATGAAGACTCAAGCCTACATACAGCACTGGGTACCGTCGCAGCCGACCGATATCGACCAGCTCCTCTCTTCACACTGTTCTGAATCTGACACGGACGACTGTGAAGATGAGCCTCTAGTATTCGGTACCTCAACTGAACACGTACAAGCTATACAGCATTGGGTACCGTCACAAGCAACCAATACTAACCCGCTCCTCTCTTCACGCCGTTCTGAATCCGAGGAACCCTATGCTTGTACAGTTTGTGGCAAAGGTTTTGATCGTAAAAGTCATCTAAACTCGCACATGATTACTCATACAGGTGAAAAGCCCTTTACATGTACAGTTTGTGGCAAAGGCTGCAGTCATAAAGGGGACCTAAATCATCACATGAGGACTCATACAGGAGAAAAGCCCTTTACATGTACAGTTTGCGGCAAAGGTTACACTAGTACAAGTAATCTAAATTGTCACATGAGGTCTCATGCAGGAGAAAAACCCTATTATTGTAAAGTGTGTGGTAAAGGCTGTGTAAACGCGATTCATCTAACCACACACATGAGGACCCATACAGGTGAAAAGCCTTTCACGTGTGCAGTTTGTGGCAAAGGGTGGAGTCGTAAAGGTCAACTAAAATTACACATGATGGCTCATTCAGATGAAAAGCCCTTTACATGTACAGTTTGTGGCAAAGGTTGCAATCGTAAAAGTCATCTAAAATCACATATGATGACTCATAAAGGCTCATTCAGATGAAAAGCCCTTTAAGTGTACAGTTTGTGATAAGGGCTGTAATTTTCAGAGTAAACTACAAATACATATGAGGACTCGTACAGGGGAAAACCATTTACTTGTACAGTTTGTGGTAAGTGCTTTAGTCTTCAGAGTGGCCTAAAAAGACACATACAGGACTCATACAGGGCAAGAAAACCTTTAGTTGCAGTTTGTGGGGAAAAAAATGCTTCGGTCAAATGCATATCTGAAGTTATCAGGATTCATACAGGGGAAAACCTGTGAATAGTAGCAAATTCTTTTTTCACATAAGTGATCTGAGTCGACATAATCTGACAATATCCATGCGACTAAATAAAGTGAACACAACTTAGTGTCTGTTACACTGATGTTTGTCTTTTTTTTGTATACATTTTCTTTCAGTTATTTTTATTACAAAATTGATTGGATAAGTCGGGTTGATACCTTCTATGTCCAAATCTTTTCACTTATTGTTAGTGGCAAAATAGTAGGTCTGCAAGCTTGCAATGCTTAATCGATGAGTAATCGAGTAGAATCTCTTTGATTAGGTCGTTCAAGAGGATCTTGGAGAACTAGAAATATTGTTCATGAAGAAACAATGTGGGGTCGCTGCAAGCCAAAATATTGTACTATAAATGGTACAAATGCAGTCAAAACCCAAATTCCAATACCCATGATCTCAGCCACTCGGTCACTCCAGCATGGTGTTGTTATGGTGTTATTGGTGAAATATGTCACAATTGTGTAGACATCACATAATCTCAGTGTCCGTCTGTCCGAACGTAAATCATTGCCGTTTGTTGGCGGAGTTCAACCTAGCGGTATTTAGGCTACGTATTTAAAGACTTCCATGTAAGTTGTGTGAAGTCCACACATATTTCGGCACGTCACCAATTTCACCATAATTTGCCATGCTGAGTGGCCGAGTGTGAGTGAGCGAGTGGCCGAGATTTGGGATATTGGAATTTGGCATATTGGATTGGCACTTTGGATATTGGAATTTTTACTGAGGCTTTGAAGAGAAGTGTTTAAATCGAAAGTTATGTATATAACTAAGGTTCTATGAATACCGGATGACCGCCAGAGGGCGGTGTTTTCAACACCTGGATATACATCGCTCGCACGTGCAGAGTTCGATCAACAAAGTCACTCGTGACCCCCTGTGGGCGTGAGCCACCGATATAGGTGCCCAGTTCACAGGGATCAACCTCATGAAATCTTTTCGTCGGGATTCCGAGTGACAATGAACTCTGGCGGTCATCATAGAACCTTAGTTATATACATAACTTTAGTTCTATTTCAACACCTGGATGACTCGTACCAACATGGTCACGAGGAATCTGCGCTTACCAAGGTCGGTTTGCAGATCTAATGGACAGACAAACAGCCGTCCCCACAGGATGAGGGAGAGTCCGGTTGGCTGACTCCTGGCAAAAACCCAATACAGATGGAGCCCATTTGGCTGCACTGCAGCACAGATGTCCACCCCCTGGTCTGGCATGTCAAAATGCCCCTGGCGAGGCCTAGAGGCCTACTGAAGAAATGTACCGTGGTGGGAGTTCTGCTCTGATTTAGGTGAATATTAAGTAGTTCCGGTCATTTTGTGGGGGGCACTGGGGCCACGCAGTAAAAGTAAATTAATTCACAAAACGAACGTAATTTGTATTGTTGACCTATTTCAAAAATATTAGTGCAACTTTCGTTCAACTTTGACCCCTCTATCACATGGAATTATTTTTTGGGCGTAGAGATATGGACACAAAAAACATAGTTCCGTGTGATAGAAGGGTCAAAGTTGAACGAAAGTTCTGGTGGGCATAGCGCCCCTCAAAAATAAAATGGACCAGTGTTGTTTTTGGCAGCAAAATTTGATTTTAGTCATAGTCTTCTGAATAGTTTTAATTTAGTCTTAGTAACATTTTAGTCACCTGGAATGTTTTAGTGTTGTGAGCTTGTAGATCGGCTATTTTCAGCATGCAACCAAGTGTAAAATGACTGCTGGATCTCTTGTCCACTAGTCCCTTCCAAAAAAGTTTGGACGAAGTCGACGGAATCAACACTGTGTCAGACGAGACCAGACATTCCCAAATATGACACCAGTTCATGCCAGTCTATGACACCATTTCAATTGATGTCAGACCATTGATGACATCAGGGAAATCCCTCTCTCCATATATGGGAATGTATGGTTTAGCGCCAGTCTGTCGGTCTGTATCGCGTCATGCCCATATTTGGAGATCTCTGTGTCTCTGTCTGCCTGTGTCCCTTTATACTCATGCAGAGTTCCCTGATGGAATCAGTACACGCCCATATATGGGCAAATTATATAATTAATTATATGGGTAAAAAAAAAAGAAGAATCACACTCGTGTGAAGTGAGGGGCGCTCTTATCGGGTACAGGCCTTATTTCCGACATACTATTGGTCCGACTGTCATTAGAACGACCTCAAATCCTAACCTATAACCATAACCGCAAGCACGGGAGCAGCACATGTTCGACCGCATGTCCGACCGTTGTTTCCGCATATCGGACCGTTGGTGTGTCGGATATGCGTGTGCATCCCCTCTTATCATACTGTATAGCCTACATCACATTCCGTGCTCAGCTAATCAAATTATTCTCTCTCCTGGTAGGGCTGTATCGATACATGTTAACAGTATCCACCTGTGGCACTGGAGGGCCCATTTAATCCATTAATAAAATGTGCCCATCGTTTATAGCGCCCGGACCACTTTTACCGACGGACCGGATGTGTGTGTAGCAGCTAACAATAGCCACAACACTAAAGATGCGATCGACGACAACAACGGGAGGTAAGAATAAATCTATTGTGACTAGCGACTGGACCGCGGAGGGCCGTCAAACACAGGATCTTTTTTTTAGGTGGCATGATTTAAGTCCATTTTCAAGTTCTTTTTTTTCATAAATCGATTCTACTGAACACCCTTTATGTTACAAACATATTGAACCAATGGAAAGTATCAAAAAGCGCTTCTGAAAGAACTTCGGAACTCCATTTGATCAAACTGTCGGTAGAAACACTTAACTTCACTGCTCTGTGGGGGCACGTACTGACTGCAGCTCAGCGCCACGCAGAAGATAAACAAAAATAATTATCTCTCTCTGTGTGTGTTTGTGTGTGTGTGATAATCAAACTTGGAGATCCATTGTCAGTGGCGTTAAGAGGTCATTGATAAGAACTATCTTGACAGAGAAAACCACCTAATAGGCCGTGTTGTGAGGTCCCTTTTCGTTCAGGTCCGTTCCCACGGAAGGGGGACTACACAATTTTTTCTCCATAAAAGAGATTTATAGGTAGACAGTCTTAATAAAAAAGTTCTACTCGTCCGACGCTGCAGTTATTTTATAATCCGCGATCTAAAACGGGACTATTTCTTACAAGGCGTAATAATATGTGCAAGGGGAGTGGTGTGGTTTTGGTCACGTGGACCAATCGCGTAGCCGCTTTATTCCCTTGAGTATGCGCGTAACGTCTTCGTATGCGGAAGAACTTTTTGTTGTCCATAGCAACCTAGCAACTCACTGTTGCGACGCTGTTTTCATTCTCTAAACTGGGAAAATGGGAAAGAGCCGTTGTGCGATTGACTGTACAAACAGATTAAAAAAGAACTCGGAGCTATCCTTTTACAGACTGCCGAAATGTAAAGAAAAAAGAAGTAAATGGATCGCTGCACTTCGCCGATGTAGTCATGTTTCAGGGCTACATGGATTTGGGGGTGCCACTTTCACTTTGTGTCAGGTATGTTGCTTTTTTTGTAAAACCATACGTTCAATGTAAAAGGGCCTTTTCACACAATGTCCCGTTTTAAACTAACCTAACGGAGTTCTCTTCTTGTGGACCAATTAGTGGATTAACATAGTCCGTTACCCGGAAAGAGATCTGGTCAGGAGTAATTACTCATCAACATGTTACGTGAGTCCGTGGAAAGACTTTAATGTTAATGTTCTTATTGATCAACACACCCTGCAGTTACTGAATGTTAAGTCTCCATGGTTTCCCTCAGAATATCGTATGACACTGATTTATATGACACATTAAGAGTCCACTGATAACCACTACAGTGGTTTAATATCAAACTTTTTTTGTTTGTTTTTTTCAAGGACCCACATAACGTTTGATTGTTATTGCACAAATGGACTTACTCTGAGAGTGTACGAATGGACCCATAGTGTCAGAGTTACAGACCTGCATGTGTCCATTTGTACACTCAGGCTGTAAGGGTCCATTTGGTTCCATCTCTCAGAGTTACAGACCTGTAAGGTCCATTTGGTTCCTAAGAAGGGTCCATTTGGGGTCCAATGGGGTCCATTGGTTCCATTTGTACACAGTTACAGACATGCAGGCTAATCCTCTCTCACTCTAATGCCAGACTGGCATTAGAGTGAGACACTGGCATTTCCAGTGTGTGCCAGTGGTCACCCTTAGCACCCGTGGTTAAAGCTGCCTACCCCTGCTCTACACCAACAATGTTGTGAGCTTGTAGATCTGCTATTTTCTGCAAATGTTCCCTCCAGAATAGGGATGCTATTGTTCCAGTGGTTAATGTAAAAAAATAATCTCACAATGATTTGGCAGCCCCGTCCCGGATGAGTTTGTTTTGAGGCTGATGTCTGAAACAGGACATATGTGAAAACACCCCATATATGTAAACAAATTAATATCATATTTCTAGTAAATGTTTTTGTTGTTTTTGTTATTTAAGGGGAAAAGAGTGATGATCCTCTACATCCTGACTACGTGCCAAGGTTATTTGGTTTCACCTCCATCACTGATCGAAGTACAGCAGAGGTACAGACTGTTGTTGAAGTCCCAGGCATTGGGGTCCAGACAGAGGAAACACAAAATGACATTGCCTCATTACATGAACAGATTCAATCTTTAAATGCTGAATGTCAATCACTTAGGGATAAAGTCAACAAATTAGAAAGTGAGTTGAAACATCGTACTCTTGATCCTTCAGAATTTGATGACAGCAAAATGAAATTCTTCACAGGACTTTCATGTTGTTGTTCAATTTTGTGTCACCAAGTTTACCACCTCCTGCAAAACAGTCACTTAGTGATACTCAGAGACTTCTGCTTACACTGAGGAAGCTGCGCCTCAATCTGTCTGAGGAACTTTTAGGTTACCTCTTTGGCATTCTTTGAGTCAACTGAGGTAAGCCAAGCAGGTTCATCTTGGCAGCAGTTTTAACCTTGACCAGTCAACTTTCAACACACTGAGCAAATATGTGTGCTACCTGTATGGCCAATCATCTGCCAAAAACGTGAATGATGCAAGGTACAAATCATTCTGTACGGCATCATCAGCTTTGCCAGAACTGTACATTCCCCCAACAAGTGATGCTCTCCACCAACATTGCAAAAGGGCAAACTACCAAGCAGCAGTGATGAGACGTTCTCTGACTAGTAGGATGTGTGCTCCTTCACCCATTGGCAGTGGATGGGTCATGGAGGATGGGGAGTTAACAGTACAATGGATGACTAGAAATCCTGCCCCTGATAGTGTGTTGCAGGTAGTCCACTGTAATTGCAAAAAAAGCAAATGTGAGACTGAAAGATGTTCATGTATGTCTGCAAAACTGTTTTGCACTGATTTATGTCACTGCCAGGACTGTGAAAATGTGTCAAAGGAAACAGAAGAAAGAGGTAGGCCTACATGGGATGATGACTCTGATGAAAGTGATAGGGATGAGTAACCCAACATGTTACCATGTAGGCCTACTACTTTTTTTTTTCAACAATTATTATGCATTTGTATGTTATTTTGTATTTTCAATTTTCATATATTTCCTTGGCCGGGGGGTGGATGTACAGATGACAGATGCTGTGACCCTTTGCTGTGACCCACTTGTAAATAAATAAATGTTTCATACCATATGTTGTAATAATTCTGACCTCTACTACTTTAATTCTTAGTCTTGTCCATTTGTTGCATTATTCCAATTTAGGGGGCGTGGTAACATTTTGATAGATTTTCTGCCATGTTGGTCCAAGGTGCCCTGATTTTCTTTTCTACCTTTCATTACACATTAGGATGAGACATTTTCTATGTATGAAACATAAGCTCTTGACACAATTTACTGTGTAGGTTTCATTGTACTGTGTGGCAAACACTTAAGTTGAAGCATATTCTTTAACAAATATGCTACATTTCATGATATAAATTCACATATGACTGCGTAAACTAAAGGCACCAATACTTATGTCAGATGTTATGTATATGCATTTGACATTTGAGAAAAAAAAATTGTTGCCAAAAACACATTTTACAAGCAAAAACAGCAGCACACGATTTTCGTTTTTTGGTTATAAACTGTTTATACATTTATGGCTATAAAAAAAAAACAGCAGGTTTTTATGAGTAGAACTTTTTACCCAAAGTCTCTAAGGGTATTATCTATGAAAAAATGCATTGAATGCGTAGTTCGCTTGACATGGGAACGAAACTCATTTTCTAAGCACTTTTTCATGGGTCCCAACACGGCCTATAACTCCACTTGAGCTGTATTCGGGTAAAGTATCTGATACTATACAAAGTCACAATACCAACTTTGATGAGGCCGTTTTGTTTAAAAAATATATGGTTTTCTTCAATTTCTGAATAATGTAAAATGTGTTGTTCCATTTCCTGAAAAATGAAGATTTTGGAGTTAAGAGGTCTCCTCTCGACAGCAGAGATATACATGAAATCTCTGAAAGGGAATTTTTTATCATGATATATTTATCATCATAGCCGACCCCTACCTGTAGTGAGCAGTCGGCAGCTCAGCTGCTTCTTCGGTCACTTCTGAGCCTGAAACTGTATAAAGTTGTTTTGGTGTTAAGGCAAATCCCTTAACAAATCTCTGCCATAGAAACAAATGTTGACTTTTCATTGGTTCAATATTTTCGAAACACACATACGTAAAGGGTGTTCAATAGCACCGATTTATGGAAAAACAAAAGGGACAAAAAACCTCAATGGAGTTAGGTGGTTTCATCCCGACAGAAATTAAACATTGCTTAGATACTATGGCCCTCATTTATCAATTGAGTGTAAAATCTGCCCCAAATTCGAGCGTCGGTTATGTAGTACACTCACACTTTATAAACGCCACAGCATTTATAAAGTGATCGCAAACAGCTGATCCTTCCTTAATTTAATTCCTAGCAGTGATAAATGTGACGGCTGAAATCAATCTGGCACGCCCTATGAAATCAAGCCTCGCCCTCGTTTTTGCGACATGCACAACTGCAGTACGACCAAACAACGCATGGAAACCTATAGTTACGTGCTGGAAAAAGCCAATAAAAGGCTTTCCCCACTTGCCTTGCTGCCTCACCCCTCGGCCTCCCCTCTCATACACACACAGACGCACGCACATATCGCAACTTAATTGCAAGCAATTGTCACTGTGTGTAACCGGCATATATAGGGTCCATTGGGCCACGGGCCGTACGTGGCCCAGTCAGTTTAGAGCTGGCCCAGTTTAACTTCGAAGAGAGGGGGCGAAGAAACAATAAAAGATAGCCTACTTTGGCAGCCCTTGTGCATGCACACTTCTGGTTAGTAAACCACAGCATGCAAGCCGCCTTTGTTTTAAATGGTCCCCCAAACCGTTCACACTTCACACCTATCGGCCGGGGATGCGCTACCCCCCCTCCCCATGCTAATTTGCCCAGTCAATAATTTGATCCACGCTGTTAGTCGTAGGCTACAACTAACTAATGAATAAAGATTTGAATAATTTAATATAGGCTACAACTTGTAGCCTATATTCAATTATTAAAATCTTTATTCATTTAATATAGCCTACAACAAGATATATTACTGAACGAAAACCTGAACCTGTGAACCATGCATTAAATAACAAATTGGCACACACACACACGCGGGTTTATCCTTAAACAGGAGGAGATTTGCATATACCGTAACTCCTGAAAGACATCAGTCTGCTGTAGATTAGGCTAGACTTGTATTGAGTCTTGATCCGCAGCTGCAGCATTTCACTCTGCACTAGGCCTACTCCATGCGTGATGCGTCCCGTCATGAAAATATTCCAGCACAGGCAGCCAAATCCTCCCATCATTCAAAGCAATGTTTAAATGGCTTAAGCATCTAACTTGCAAAATTGTTTTTAATTGCGCGATTTGAATTGCTTGCACAGTTGGAAATAACCACCAATTTCATATGACATGCCTTTACAAAATATATTTTTAGTTAAAATATATTATTAGTTTTATACATTTTAGGAGTGAAAACATAATATGTTTAGATGCCTGTGACAGCCTTTCAGCAGTTCAGACTATGCTGCTCCGCTTGCCTATGACAGCTCCCGACCTGACGTGATTTTCGTCCTGGCGCACGTTCAAGTTCAAGGTTTTGCGGAAATGGTAAATGCCGGAAATTGCGGTAATTCCGGGATTCTGTTGCATATTTTGGCGTAGCCTACACCGCGTTGATAAATGAGGACCTATATTTCTGAGTCATGCAACAAAGGTGCTTATGTTACGGCTCACTCCTCACCTTCACATGCAAGCACTGCTTAGCCACTCCCCCCTCACTGACTACTCCATGGCTCATTCCCTGCACCTGTCTCCCATCCTGCAAACATGCGCAATGGGATATATGCAGCCTACACTTCCGCGTTCAGCTTCCTTGGTCTCAACTGCGCATGTTTCTTCCCTTCCATGCAGCAACATGGAGCAACATGGCGTCGCCCGTACGGTCTTCGCGTCTCGTCCTCTTTAGACAGTCCTTGGGGGTGGGGTGGAGGGGAGCGGGTGGGGTCGACATATGGCCTTACTGGGCTGCACAAATTCAAAACACCTGTCTTGCGTTTGTCTTGTGTCTGTATTTAATGGCCGCTACAATGCATTTCCAATGGAAGCCCATATGGTTTGACCAAACATTTTGTTTGATGGCGGGGAGGGGGGCAGAACACATCCATCAAAGCTGTGTTCAGACACAAGTCAGGTGTCAGACACAAGGCAAGTGTCTGCAGCCATCTTGGAATCTAAACACAATATAAACAATGGGAGAAGGGTGGGGCCGAGAAAGGCCCTTATTGATGGGAAACACATCACCATCGTTTCAAAATCAGGGAGTCTCTTTTTCAATTATAAAGGGACCTTCTCAATTGTCCTTCTGGCCCTCGTTGATGGCAACTAACATTTCACTCACAGGCTGGATAGCCGAAACGTTTGTCCCTGTTAAAAAATGCAAGTCTTGGTGTGTGCGACCCACTGCCGTTATTTTGATACATTTTGAACCGGTAGCGCACCTACAGTCAGAGCGCGGCGGTCACATGAAGAGTAACTAACATTTCACTTCCATACAACACAAGTGGGGGAATTTGGAAGAGCTAGTGATGGTGGGTTTTTACGGCAGCTCTGCATTGGGAAGAGTGGGTGGCTGCCAACACCCTGCATGTCCCGCAGGGTTCATTCCTACCATGGTCATGGTGCAGAGGATTTGGGGAGAATGCCATACAGCATACACCATGATCGGAGATCTGCATTTTCCCTAAAGAGATATCTGATGCATTCCCCTTTTCTGGGAAACGGCTCCCAAAGCAAGAAGCCATTTTCAACCACAGGCTTTCAAGGGCACGCATGTCTGTAGAGAAGGCCTTTGGCATTCTTGCCTCTAGGCCAGGGGTTGGGCAACTTTGACGATGGAGAGGGCCACTATATTTCCACTCTCACTCCAGAGGGCCACGTTGCATATTACTGTTGTAGCAAAAATAGCCGATCTACAAGCTCAAAACACGTCGCAGTGCAACGCGTTTGGGGCTTATTGATCAGCTATTTTTGCTATATTTGAATTGAAATCCTGAATACTTTCTTTTGCTATTTTTGAATTGGAATCCTGAAAAGTAACCTTTTTATTTAATTTCAAATGCCTTTAGTTATATGTTAACTTTATGAACCAAATACAAATATATTGGACATAAAAAAAAGTCAATAACATTCTAATGCTAGTAATTAGCCGAAATCAATAACTTCTGAAATCAATAATAACTAGAATTCTGATATTAACCTGAGGGCCAAATCAGGCCCGTGAATGAATTATCTTTGGCCCGCGGGATGATATTGAATTAGTATTAGAACTGGACCGGACCACTATAATACTACAAGTCCCACAATGCACTGCGAATGCATCGTCACGTATTGAGGGCCCGCAAGCATGCGTCTTCTCTTCACTATTGATCAGCAGTAAAAGTATATCACTTGCGGTCAACTTCCCAAAAATGTCCCGTGTGTTGAAACACAGTCCGGCCCTCGACTTGTACCAATTTCTTTATTTTGGCCCACTGTGTATTTGATGCAAGTAGTTAGCTTTCTCTCGTTCATTGCATAGAGTCTGTATTCTGTACGTAGAAAGAGTCCATAATATTAATAATAACAACTAACGCGCTTCATAAAGAATACCAATAACGGACAGTGTACACTTGCGGTAATGGCAGCCAAGATTTTGCCTGTGCTAAAATTTGCCACCAAGGCGACTGTCGCAGGAGGAGCTGTGTTTCACTAGTAGGAATAAACACGCCATTGGGGAGGTTTAAGGAATTTATTGACAGTGAAGAAATGGAGGGATGAAGGAGGGATGAATGAATGCGGATGTGTAGGTTCCGGGGGGGTCGCCGACCCTGGAGTCTTTGGGGAGGAGGTCGAATGGCACTCGTCGTGTGGCGTTCGTCATAAGGCGTTCGTCTTACGGTGCGCATGGACGATATCCCCCCGCAGGAACCTGATAAGGAGAGGAGAGAGTTTTGTTTTAATCGTTTGATCCACTTTTGGCGAGGTGGATGTAGTAGCTCCTTTGGGGGGAGCGGGGAGAGGAGCTGCAATGGAGGTGAAGGGGTGGGGGTGGGTTGCGAGAAGCCTGTAGGGAGGCGGCTGGTGTGCGACGCAGCGAGGCAGGCAAAGCATGGAGGATTCTGGGTGGTACTGGGCAGGTATAAATGGGGGCAGGTAGATTGACGTGGAGGGCGGAGAGTGGCATGAAGGGCAGGGCCAATGCGCGTTTCTCCTCCTCCTGAACATCAGTTGTTCCAACTCCATATGTTGTTTATGACTCGGGGCTCTTGGGGAACAGCACTCAGGGGTCAGAAGTCTTGGGCAAAGCTAAGTCTGCGATACCACCTGCAATAGAGGAGTGGATGACGTACTTTGGACTGGAGACTCAACTTCCGACATTGCCTAAGATTGAATTCTCCCCTGTTAATTCGTGGAATTCTGGGGTGCGGACGTCAATCTCGGCTCTATCAGAGGCACCTACAAAAGCGTGTGATTACACAAACCAGGGACTGCAGTATGTGAAAGACCGCACCAAATGATGACACGCCTGACATTTACTGATCTCGTGGTTTTTGGAAGGTTGTGATCATAATTAAATCATGGGAAATGGTTACACTACTTAAAAACTTAAAGTTCCTCACAGGGGGGAATGGAAGGGACATCCTGCAAGTCATTTAGCTGATCTGAAGGTGCAGTAACAACAATTTAGAGCTCAATGCTCTCTAAAGACAGTGGAGATGGTGGTGGACTTCAGGAGGAACGCTGGGAGGCACCCAGGTGACCCCCAGTATAGAGTCATGTCGGTTCCTATAGGCATGATCCTCTCTCAGGACCTGAGGCTGTATACTTCCTCAGGCAGCTGAGGAAGTTCAGACTGTCAAGGACCATGCATGGCTCAGTTTTACACAGCCATCATTGAGTCCATCCTCACACACTCCATCATCACCTGGTTCCCCGCTGCAGCTGCAAAAGATCAAGCTGCAGCGGGTGATACGCTCTGCAGAGAGGGTGATTGGCCGTCCTCTGCCCTCCCTCAAGTCCCTGCACGACTCCAGGGCATTGAAGAGAGGAAGGAAAATCATGGCCGACCCCTCCCACCCTGGCCACGGCCTCCTCACCCTGCTCCCCTCTGGGAGACGGTTGCGGCTGCCGAAGGCTATACAAAAGTCCGCCACAGACTGAGCTTTTTCCCCTCAGCCGCCAGGCTGCTAAATGACTCTGGTTTCCCTCCCACCCCTGCCCCCTAGGGAGTGTCACCGGACATGTTTGCACTATGTTCCATAAAACTGCACTTTATATTTATACTTCTTGCACAGTGTTGTATTTATGTTGTTATTTTTGTTATATGTGGGGAAAAAAAGGAATAAGGAATGCACACACGCAATGTCAAAACAAATTCCTATGTGTTTTACACAATGGCAAATAAAGATATCTGAATCTGAATCTGTAATTGTTTTACTTTTCCTGATCTTCTGATGTATTGTGGTGATTTCTTTTAATGATATTGTATTACTCGACGACACTGAAAATTCATTTTATTACTACTGTGTAATTTCGAGAACAAAATAATACAACTTTGTTACTTTTACCGCATTAGAGCACTGGGGGGAAAAAAGGACACAATGATTCCTACTAGATCTCTGATGATGATTTTATTTCTGAAGATAAAAGCAACAAACAATGTTTGATTCAAACGATCAATACTTGGGTGGATGATGAAAAACCAATCAATCGACGAATCAATCGAGACACCACGTTTCCTCTTTTGGGGTCACTTCTTTCTTGCATTTACAGATGGAAAGGGATGCGGACATCCGCACAGCGAAGGGCGTTCCACATGAGCGCGGTCTGGACCTTGGCCAGCAGCTCGTCGCTGTAGTCCAGCTGGTCGCCGTTCCACATGCCGATGCCCCTCATCCCCTCGATGCCCACCAGCGCCCCCTTGGCGCAGATGCTCTGTGGGTCGTCGAACCACACCTGGTGGAACTTTCCTTCGTCATCCTGATGAGAAATAATCAGTATAATTTAGAACATACCTAACGTGTGTGTGTGTGTGTGCGTTTGTTTCTCTTGTGTGTGTGTGTGTGTGTGTGTGTGTGTGTGTGTGTGTGTGTGTGTGTGTGTGTGTGTGTGTGTGTGTGTGTGTGTGTGTGTGTGTGTGTGTGTGTGTGTGTGCAGCCTGCAGATAGCTGTACTGATAGCCTTACCTTGTAGTTGAAGTATGGTGCTTGCTTCAGATAGCTGTACTGATATCCTTACCTTGTAGTTGAAGTATGGCGCTTGCTGCAGATAGCTGTACTGATAGCCGGAGATGGACTTCTTAACGTTCTGCATCATCCAGCTGAAGGGCATCTGTTTACCAGCGGCGTCGCTGCAGGGTGCTCCGCGGAACTCCACTTTGGCGAGAGAACACGTGTTGTCCTACAAGACAGGAGAAGACATCTGTGTTCACTGGACAAGACATGTATGCATTATAGTCCACTGTGTAGATAGGGTGCTGTGTCATTAGTCAGAAGGTTCATTGTTCCGAAATTACTATCCCCATCTCTAACCCTAACCTAAACCTAACCGCAAGCACGGGAGCAAACCTAAACCTAACCGCAAGCACGGGAGCAAACCTAAACCTAACCGCAAGCACGGGAGCAGTGCATGTTCGGACTAACGGGACTTCGGATCTATGGGTAGTTCCCGTTGATAGGTGAGTATCTTGTGTATCTTGTGTGTGTGTGTGTGTGTGTGTGTGTGTGTGTGTGTGTGTGTGTGTGTGTGTGTGTGTGTGTGTGTGTGTGTGTGTGTGTGTATGGGGGTGTGTGTGTGTGTGTGTGTGTGTGTGTGTGTGTGTGTGTGTGTGTGTGTGTGTGTGTGTGTGTGTGTGTGTGTGTGTGTGTGTGTGTGTGTGTGTGTGTCTGTATTTTCTATATATGCTGTGATACTTGACTGTTGTTTTATTTATTTCTGACAGGATTCTTGAAAGATTAACCCTGAGATCCAAATCAAGTAAAATTCTCTATATTCATGGTATTCTTTGCCATTACATTACATCCATGGGAGTTGTCTTCTCACCAATTCAAGAAGGTTTTGAAATCACTTATTTTAAACACCAAATACTTTCCATACGGTCTGCCAAATGAACCTGGGTCCATTCAACACTTTCCGTAGAGGTTCACTTTTTGTGACTTTGACAAAAAATAAAATACACATATGGACTTATAGTGCCCTCTGCCGATATTGACGTCAGACGTCGGTGCTCTATTTTAAAAGTAGTCTACACGATAAGATGATTTCATTACAACAGAAGAGAACCTCCGTCCCAAAATGGACTGTTTCAGTTCTTACCACAAGGCTTTCGCAGGGATAATCATAGCCATACCAGGGTACTCCCATGACAACCTTCTTTGGGTCGACCTTCAGATCAAAATACTCTCTGTAGCCTGTTGAGAAAGACCACAATGTGCATACCTGCCGTTATCGAAATGTGTGTTATAGGTTTAGGATGAGGCCACTGGTAATAGAGCCATGGGCAGAAAACATATCGAAACCGATATTTGAGCAAATTGTAAAATGTGTGTGATTTTGTGATTAATCACGCAAATTGTTAGAACTATATATATCGTCGCGTATAATATCGTCGCTGTCCGGCAGCGACTATTTAACCCATTCTGGACGGGAACCCCTTTTTGTGTTTTAACTAAGCATTATGTTATACTTTAGCTATTGAAAAATAGCAGATCTGCAAGCTCAAGCGTGTAGGTCTGCTATTTTTGAAAAATCGTGAAAATGCGGCACAAATCTTTGAATATAATATTTTATATTATATTCTTTCAGAAGACTTTTTTATTTTTTCGATGTCAGGCCTAAATGACACCCATTGAACACCCTTTCTGTCTGTGTGTTAAACATTAATATTTGGGATATTGTACTATGGCATAAGCGTGTTCTATAAAATATAAATATCGGGTCGGGAAAGGATCTGTATCGGCAGATGCTCAAAATCGAAATGATCCGGAATCGGATGGGGAGCAAAACAAAACGTGACCGGGACACCCCTATATTGTGAATCCAGTAAAGTAAACAGCCAACCTTTCAGGGTTTTGAAGAATGGAGCGTTGGCCATGGCGATGCATTCGCCATAGATCTGGCTCTCCTCGTCGTAGGACATGACGAACACAATGTCGACGGCCTCTCCGATGGCAGCATAGTCGTAGTAGCGTCCGTCAATGTGATTTGGGGACCAGGCGACATCGAAGGACACCTAAATGGTCAGGAGGAAATCACGTGGTTGAAGAGATACTCGGATTTGTTTGACGTATAACTAAAAGGTATAGCTGTACTACAGCACAACTAACCTCTAGTAAAAGGTCTATGTTAAAAATAGCAGATCTACAACCTCACACACATTGTGAGCAGCGACGGCTGCAGAAAAATGTGACTGGGGGGGATATGGCGTTACAATTTGTATTTATGTTTGCCTTTTAGTAATAAAATAAAAAAATAAAATAAATCACTGACACTTTAATCATTTTTCCAGAATTTCTTTCAACATTTTTCAACATGGAAATGATTGACGATTATGCAAAAAATAATATCTCAAATAATTGCGAGGAAAAAGTTAAAAAAGCGTATCTACAAGCAGAGCTCTTTAGCTACCGATGTGGCGTTCAACATTCTTTCAACGCAAAATGCTATTCAGGAAAGTTCAAGAGCGTTCTGAAAATTAAACCTAAAATGCTGCCTTCGGGGTTAGCATGGAGAATTTGATTAGGCGGCATTATATCATGTAACTAGAGTCTGGTTACTAATAATAAGTGCCTTTCTCGGCCCCACCCCTCTCCGATTGTTTATATTGTGTTTAGTTTCCAAGATGGCCGCAGCACCAGGAGGGGGTGGGGAGGTGGTGAGTGGGTGGGGTTGACATATGCCCTAACTGGGCTGCGTTCACACATGCAAGACACCTGTCTTGTGTCTGTCTTGTGTCTGTGTTTAATGGCCGCTCCAATGCATTTCCAATGGAAGCCCATATGGTTTGACCAAACATTTTGTTTGATGGGGGGGAAGGGGGGCAGAACACATCCATCAAAGCTGTGTTCAGACACAAGTCAGGTGTCAGACACAAGTCAGGTGTCAGACACAAGGCAAGTGCCTTGAATGCAGCCCAGTAAGGGCATATGTCGACCCCGCCCGCTCACCTCCGCCCCCCTCCTGGTGCTGCGAAACTGGAAACTAAACACAATATAAACAATGGGGCCCCTTATTGTGTATACCTGGGAACCGGGGATGGCCTTGTGGAAGGCCTCGGTGGTCTCCTGGACCAGGGCGGTGAGCGCGTGGTACTCGGGGGAGTTCATCTCCACTGGCTCCTCGATGTCCAGGTTGATGCCGTCCATGAACTGCTTCTTGGCCAGGTCGATCTGCTCGGTGATCCAGGCGGTCCTGCTGGCGGGGGTCAGCAGAGCGGACAGAGTCTTGGGAATACCTGCGAGGTTCACAGTCGGCAACAAAGCATGGTTATGAGCATTTTACTGTATAGAGCGTCGCAGTCCCGCCCCCTTTCATGACGACGCCAGGCCCAGGAAATTAATCTCAATGCATTTTTCCCATAGACATTTCAAAACGTATTTATTTAAAGACCTTTTAAGCGTCGTACGAAGCCAACTCGAGTTGTGAAATCATGACAACACACACAATATTTTGGACCAAACAAATAATTACAAAGAAGAAAAACAACAAAAAATGTGTTATAAAACCTGCCGTTTTTTTCTACTTTCTAATTCTTTGTTTGGCCCGAAAAATTGTGTTCGTTGTCATGATTTGTCAGGACAAGAGTTGGCTTTGTCCGCGGCGTAAACGTCTTTAAATAAATACTTTCTGAAAAGTCTATGAGGAAAATTAACGGGGATTTCTTTTCCGGGTCTCTCGAGGGGGTGGGACTGTGACGCTCTATAGAAAGATACCAGAGGTTCGCAAAAACATTCTTTTCAACGTCGACTTCGAAGTACTAATTTTTCCGTTTTGGAAACGTCTTTTGTGCAGTGGTTAAAAGGTCAATGAAAATTCACAATACACAGATGCTGTTAACCTATATCAAATCTACTTTTAAAAGAGAACTGCAGTACTTAAATTGCATTATTTGCAACACTGCACAACATGTCTGTATAACCCAATTCCTGAATCCTAAATAGGTCACGCACGTGAAATATAGAAAACGATACAACATTGATCACAATAATAAAGTCTACAGTATACATAGTCTCCCCCCCCCCCCCCAATGCAAATAACTTTTAATTTAACACAATAATAGAGCCAGACACTATGCAATTATTATTAGTGAGTCTTTGTTGATACTAGTATGTTTACAGTGGAGGTTTTTTTTTGTGCTTATAAATGTTGTACCTCTGAGGACGACGCGTGCTCCAACGGAGTGAGCCTGACACATGAGCTGAGCATCGTATGTAGGACCGAACATGGCCACTGTTGTCACCAGTTTCCAATCATAATGCTGCCAGTTTGTGCCGCCAACATCAAACACAAACACCTGGGAAACAGACAATACTGTTAAACTAATATACACATATGTATGAATCACCGTTCCTTCTCAAATTCCACGAGCACCTGGAAGTTATGGAATTGATGTGGAAATTCACATAAAATGAAAATGTGCCTTTGGCACAAATTGGCCGTGAGTAAGCATACATGCAACAATAAAAAACATCATTACATAGTTACACAAATGCATTACATTACAATATAAAATATTATATCTGTCGTATCCTGTCTACTTTACCTCAAAGTCCCTTTCACCCTGAATCACATTGCAGAGTTCCTGTTTCTCACATGGACAGAAGTCCGCCGTGGGATACTGGAAAGCTATAGCATACGGAGAAGGAACCGGAGCATTTTAGAATGACATTCAGGCTGTTTTTTAAAAAGGTTGGTTTAGTTACTTAGTACTCATGGGGCAGCGGTGGCCGAACGGTTTGCGGAGCCGTCTTGATATCGGAAGGTCGCCAGTTCGTATCCCCGGACCGGCACGTTAAAATTACCACTGCTGAAATGCCCTTGAGCAAGGCATTGAACCCTCAATGTAAACCTGTCTTAATGCTTTTCTGGGTATCTCTCGATCCTCTTAGAAGGCCTTGTACTGAACTGCGCTTTCCTCCAACTGTGCTTATTCTACAAACTGTTAATAAGATTTACAATCAATCAATCAATCAATCAAACCCCAGTTTTTAAAACTACTACAGAGGCACAATATTGAAATTATGACTGATATCCGATCTCTGTTTATTTGCAGGGTCATACCGGCCGATATGACATATTACATTATTATTTATATGGAGCTCATAGCTGAATCTTTAATTTTTGTTTTGCTGGTGAAAGTACACGGTAAGCCCCAGTGCCACTAAAACAGCCGACGCTCTTATAGAGACACAGACTGGCTGCTATGTGAGAGTCACATTATTATTGTCATTAGTCATCAATATTGATGAAAATGATTCTTGACTACTAAACTAACCTAGTATTCAGAAGTAGTACACATTACAAAGTAGGCCTACATTTTCTGTTTAATATCAATCAGTGGTGGACAAAGCAACGTCAAATTACAGATACTCCTGGTCAAATATTAGTCAACTATTGAAACTTGTGTTGAAGTAGTGGAGTACTTGTATTGCTTTTAAAACTATTCAAGGCTACAAAGTGTCACTTTCTTGAGACATTTAGTGATGTTCCGAGAATTGTTCAAATACAATTCTGAAATACAAATGAAATGCTATCTGCATTTCATTTGTATTTCTGAATTTTATGTGAATTATATGTAAGTGGTTAACAACAGTATACGTTGTTACTGTTGACCACTGATTGTATGAAATAAAGGCCTGTAAGGTACAGTACACTCTGTCCAGTTAAAACTATTGAATTATTGTGCAATTTTCTTAAACTGTGGAGAAAAGCAAACTCACCGAGCTGCACATGCAGCAACAGAGCCAAACCTGTAAGAAAAAGCATGTAGTTAGCAAAGCTTGAATCAAAATTGAAATCCATCGAAATCATATAGGTATAGACGTGCCCAAAAGGTAGATCGTGATCACAAAGCCTGTGCAGGTAGACCACATGGCCCTAAAAATAATTTATATAACATTTAAATATATGAAAAAAAAACTATTGGTGAATTGATTAACATCAAAGGGACCTACATGTCAGCCAGCCAAAGGGACCTGTCAGCCAGCCAAAAATGTTCGTCCACTACCTTTTTCCACTGACGAAAACTAAATGGAAACTAGATGAAAACTAAGCTATGATGACTTAAACTAAGACTAAATATACTGACGACAACAAATACAAACTAGACTAAAATGTTAGGAAGTGACTATAGTGGACAAGAGATCCAGTATAAGTCATTTTACACTTGGTTGCATGCTGAAAATAGCAGACCTACAAGCTTGGAGATCGGCTATTTTCAGCAAGGCCCGTCAAGGCCTGCCAAAACAACTCGACTAAATCAACTGTAGATTTAGTCGACAAAAATCTTATGATATTTAGTCGACTAAAACTAGACTAACACTAAAACAGTCCAGGTGACTAAAATGTGTCTAAAACTAAATGGAAACTATTCAAGAGACTATGACTAAAACTAAAAACAAAATTTGCTGCCAAAAACAACACTGCTGTCAGCTCAAACCAGCAATGCAATACCTTGTTTTCATGAAGAATGTTGCGCACAAATGTCAGTAGCATTACAAAGTTATATACAATTCCATTCTCCCCCTCTATTTCCCGTTCCAAGTGCGTTTGTCTTCTATGCAACGCCTGCGCTGCTATTCCAAAGCCCCCTCAGGTACATTGTTCAACTAGTTTCAGCAATGGAATCATCATTCTTTTGGTGGGTAGAACTCGTTGAGCTGGTCATTTTGAAAGTAGCTCTCAAGTCACCCCTGATGAATTGAAAATGGAGGACCCTGATTTAAACAAGTCTTTTCTGGTTTCATCCTGTAGCAGTTTTTGTATTGACTTGTGCATTTGTTTGAAATGTAGTCATCTTAGTCTTATATAGTCTTACTTATCTCTACATAGTCTAGTCTAAGACGAGAGATAGCTTCACAATCAGTCAACTTCATTAACTACAAAAAAGTCAAATTAAAAAAGTAGGCCTACAACATGCATTTCAGTGAACTTACCCGTCAGAATCAGAGCCTTCCCCATGATTGCAGTTGTGTGCAAGGTAACACTTTACACTCACATTTATACACCCACACACAGTGCTCATATCGTCCCAACATGTTAAAAAAAAAAACATGTATTTGCTAAAGATTGTTTCACAAAAGATTATCAATTGTGTCAACATTACATAAGGACATATGCACTTTATTTTTCCACAAACACAAAGGCCTGTTTAACATTTCTCCTTGTGTGAAGGACTGATAATGAAATGTTCAGCTGAGCCGACGCGACAGAACAGCAAACAGGCCAAGGAGATATTATATATTATATAACCAGTAATATAATGACTCGTTCATCATATTTATTGTTTTTAGTGACGTTTAGGTGAATGATAGACAACTTTTTGAGTCCTTATACTTAGTATTTGTGATCCACATTATTTTGGTGGAGTTTTTGCACACTCATTGTGTTTGTGTGTGTGTGTGTGTGTGTGTGTGTGTGTGTGTGTGTGTGTGTGTGTGTGTGTGTGTGTGTGTGTGTGTGTGTGTGTGTGCGTGTGACGTGCGTGCATGCATGTGCGTGCGTGCATGCGTGCGACAATATATAATTTACCAACGATGCTGTTTTGTAAAGTAAATTACTTTTTTTTCTCCTTTTTTTTCATGCAAATCTGTCTGTTATCTCATTTGCATTCTCCAATTAAGTCATGCAAATCTGTCTGTTATCTCATTTGCAATAAGTAATAGGCAACATTATTATTAATAATAATATGGTTGTAACAAATTAACAATTGTTCTCGTCAAGTGGATGAGAGAATTCACGCCAACTATATTTATTAAAATAATAATAATAATAATAATTATTATTATTATTATTATTATTATTATTAGTAGTAGTAGTAGTAGTAGTAGTAGTAGTAGTAGTAGTAGTAGTAGTAGGTGAACGATATAGCTTTAGTTATGGCGCTCAGTGTGAATGGCCCTTTAGAAAGAGTTTTTTTCCCTGTCAGGACATTGTCAAAAAACAAAAACATGGAACTATATATATATCGGAGTGAAGCAGACAAATGTTGTGCCTTTTTTGCACTTTTGATTTGACACTGCTGCTGAAGATAGAAAAAATTGTTAGGATTTCTTGTGCCCTTTTTGACAATGCTGCTGTAGGAAACATATCTGCACATATTTCTTCACGCACAAATAAGCTACCGTATGACAAGACTCTAACTCTAATGCTATAGTATTACTTATTATTACTATTACTTTACTTTGTTGTGTATTATTATTATGTTATTTTCACAGTTCTGCACAGTCCCACCAACATTAAGGCTGCTTTTACAGTATACTGGAGGTAGTAAATTGACAAAATCCTTCTTGATTCTCCTGTCTTTGCCTGAGAATCAAAAGAAGAATGTCATGACATTGCTTTGTGTCAGAACAGAAAGTATACTTCTGTTATACCTGCTAGGAGGTTAACCCATTTTTGATTTAGAAGACATTTGTAGAATCGTATCAGGTCTAAATGGGTTAACAGACAGTAAGCAAGTATTTAGCAGCTTGTTGAGACTTGATAAGGGTAGATAAACATGCTTGTATCATGATAGGCCTATGTCATATTTGTTTTGTAATATTAAGTAATGAATGTGCACCTTATCTAATCGCCTTACAATCCATTAGAACCTTTTTTTTCCTCCTTCATGCTTAATACAAGATATGCTGGCGTCAGCAGAAGACAAGGTTTTATTTTTATTTAATTAATTTAACCATTATTTAACACATAGAGACTAAAGTCCCTTTTTCAAGTGTGAACTGGCCAAGAGAAGAGGCAAAATAAGTAACACAGCTCTGCCAGTATAACAATAAATACAAGACAATAACGGGACAAACATGCAACGCTCATGATTACAGTATACCCACTACCGAAGAAGCTCAACGGGAGAGCAGGAACGTCTAATTATACGCAACCAACAAAGGCTAGTAATAAATAAAAACTAAGCAACGGAATTTGCTAATAAACTAAAAAGCAAAAGAACCAACATTTTGCTATACGTCAAAGCACGAGCAATGTCTGGGAAGTGTGCCCATGGCAATCCTTTTAAAGCTCACTATAGGGGAATCACAGAAGTCAGTTTGAGTCTGGTCTGTAGGTCATTCCAGGAGCCAAGCATTTGAGCTGAGGTTGAATCACAGAAGTCAGTTTGAGTCTGGTCTGTAGGTCATTCCAGGAGCCAAGCATTTGAGCTGAGGTTGAGAGACTTTTGGACAAGTTCAAAACAAAATGTAAAGTGGGAGATTACCAAGAATAGCTTTATAAGTGAGAATATACCAATGCAGCAACCAGCGAGACGTTCATAAAAGCAGAAGTATAGAAAGAGGATGTTTATTTGATGAGTATAGATGAATTGAGGTATTTTGTTTCAAAAATGTGTTTTGCAAAAATCCACCTGTTGGTGGATTCTTGAATGAGCTCTTGTGGGCCCTTATTGCTCTGGGCCCCATTGCCTATACGTTGCCTATTCATGAAATGTACCTGTACTGTAACTTTGGGCCCTTTGCCTGACATTGAAATTATGATAATGAAAATAACAGATTTTAATTGGGGAAGAGAATTGTGAGCATGTCATCCTGATTGGATGAATTTGGTGGTCCATGTGAAAGTATTTTGTTTTTGAAGGGCACTATAGCTAGCCCCTCCTATATTCAGCTCTATAGTGTAGATTTCATTTAAAACATTAAATGCCATCGACAATGAATGGAGAATTTAAGTCATAGGTGTCTGAGCAAATCGACATGTTACGTCATGATGGTGTACGATGTTAAGAGCACCCCTCACTTCACACGGGTGTGATTCTTTTAAAGAGCGGCTGAGCAGGATAGGCGGGGAGACCCCTATACTGAACAAAGGCTCTACTTTTTTAACCAATATATATATTCACATAGGTGCTTATATATATATATATATTACAGCACCTAAATCTGTGTATAAACTGTTCAAAATCACACCCGTGTGTATCATCATATACATCATCTCATACTGGCCAATCAGAATGCCTGTTGCCACAAATTTACGTCATATTTGGCGGACATTTGGCCTAATTTCTCCTTCCATTGTCGATGGCAAATATGAGACGTGCGTGTGGGGACAAGAGGACGTACATTTTCCCTTCATTGTCAATGGCATTTAATGTTTTTGTTGCGGACATTTGACCTAATTTCTCCTTCCATTGTCGATGGCAAATATGAGACCTGTGGGGACAAGATGACGTACATTTTCCCGCTTTTCTTCGTATTGTATGTGCGTGTTGAAGACTTCCATGTTACATCAAGTGAGGCTTGTATTACCGCACCACTCCTACTCCTTTTTTGATGAATTGAAGGACCCTCTTGTAAACAAGCGTAATGCTTTATTGGGTCGTCCACTCACAGTTAACAGTCTTTGTATTGAGTTGTGCTTGAATTGTACTGTAATTCTGCAAACTGTTAATAAATAGTTCAATCAATCAATCAAACACACAATCAGCTGCTCTGTAGAACACTCCCATCTGCTGGACATATCAAGTATAGTCTACATGCAGCTCAAAGAGAAGCTCAGGAGAATGCATGGGCACCTCGGTGTAAAATTGGCTATTCTTCCAGAATGTATAAAAGAGATACCTGTAAATACTTGGAAAAAATAGTTTTTAATTAAAATAAAGTATACATGATGAGAATATGCTTAAACGTTCGACAATAAGGTCTAATATTTCTACAATCGCTGCAAATGGCTATACAAAACCTGTGTATCCATCATGTTGGGGCATAAACAAGACGTTGAAATTAAGTCTGGTTACGATGTGCCGTGCATCATGTTCACTTCACGTAAATGTTATATTACCATTATTGACCATGACCATTTTTGAGGGGCGCTAGCCCCTCCTATATTCAGCTATTAGTGTAGATTTTCACCTTACACAAACATTAAATTCCCATTGACAATAAATGGTAAAATAAAAAAATGGTAAATTAATATAGCACCTTTATCCAAGGCATTACATTCCCCCATTCACACACACACACACACACACACATACACCGATTGCGGCGGAAGCCATGCAAGGTACCAACCAGCACATCGGGGTTCAGTGTCTTGCCCAAGGATGTAGTCAGGAGGAGCCGGTATTCGAACTGCCGACCCACGGATCATTGGACGACCTGCTCTACCTCCTGAGCCACAGTCGCCCCACAATGAATGGAGAATGTACACCTTAGGCCTATGTGTCTGAGCAAAAATAGACATGTTGTCTCATGATGATGTACGATGATAAAAGCGTCCCTCACTTTACACGGGTATGATTTATTTATTATTATTATTATATTTTGGACAAAATATCCAATTTTACATTGAGGTGCCCAGATGTCCCTGCAGGTGCCCAGTGCCACATACCCTGTATCCCATATTCCACTTGGGGTATCTGGTGAAAACATTGATGTAGGAATAATATTCTATATAGGCTTTAATTAATTAATTATGGCTATGAGAGATTTCCTAAAATGTTATCCCCCAGTGAGGCCAAGCTGTTATTAGACCCGGTCTTGTTTGTGTTAAATAGCACAATGTTTATCGATGTTTTCTGCCGTAGCTTGATGATGTAAGTTGTGTGTCACCACTTGGTGTTTGTGACACATAGGCTGACGTCACAGTGGCGATGCGTGTGTTCCTTAAAAATGCAGATCACAGTCAACCAGCCGTCTTTGTCTGCAAGCAACGACAGATAGTAAGCGTCAAGAGCTGATAAGAAAGGAAAGGTCTCCATCCAAACCAAACCAAACCAAACCACCAAGGTTATTCTTAAAGGGCGACTTGGTCTTTTTGTAATCATGTCAAGTTGTTTATCATAACCTCATAAGCTCAGGCTGGGCTTAATTGCTGGCTAAGCATCTTTTTGAACAGTTGATCTTTATAGACTGCAATTCTGTACTCTGTACTGATTAGGAAAATTCATCCCCATTAAGATTGTATTAAGGTTAGTCCATTCTGTAACCATGGTTTCAACAACGACGGCTACAATTCTGCTGACGGGCACAGTAGCAGCCCTAGCCATCCAGGAGGGCCCGATGACAGCGTACCTTCCGCTACTGATCGCTGGCTTCATCGTGGCCTTCATCCTGGCCTTTGCCGTGGGCGCCAACGACGTCGCCAACTCCTTCAGCACGGCCGTGGGCTCCGGAGTGGTCACCCTGAGGCAAGCCTGCATCCTGGCCTCCCTGTTCGAGACGCTCGGGTGTGTGTTCATCGGGGCCAAAGTGGGCGCCACCATCCGGAAGGGCATCATCGACGTTAATTTGTTCAAGGGCTCTGAGGAGTTGTTGATGGCCGGCTCCTTCAGTGCGATGGTTGGTTCCGCTGCGTGGCACCTGGTCGCCTCCTTTTTCAAGCTTCCCATCTCTGGAACCCACTCCATTGTCGGCGCCACCATTGGCTTCTCCCTGGTCGCCAACGGTCTGCACGGGGTCAACTGGCGTGAACTCGTTCTCATCGTGGCGTCCTGGTTCCTCAGCCCTCTGCTCTCCGGTGTAATGTCGGGAATTGTTTTCTACGTTGTACGCAGGTTCATCCTGCAGAAGGAAGACCCCGTGCCCAATGGACTGAAGGCCCTGCCCGTCTTCTATGCCTTCACCATGGGAGTGAACGTATTCTCCATCATGTTCACCGGCGCTCCGATGCTGGGATTCGACAAGATCCCTTGGTGGGGCGACGTGATCGTCTCTCTGGGCCTCGCCGCGCTCACGGGCGTCCTGGTCTGGTTCGTCGGCTGCCCGTACCTGAAAAGGAAGATTGAAGTGGCCGCCGCTAAGCCCCAGCCGCCTGGCAGTGTCCCCGATCAAGAAAAGGAGGTCAACCAACGGGTCTTGGAGGACAGCGACGGCCAAGCCGATGCCGCCGCAAATCTGGCCGAGGCCAACAGCGGCATGCCGGTTTACGTCCCCGGCAACAGCTACAGCCAGTACCACACCGTGCACAAGGGCTCAGACCTCCACCGGGACCTGATGCATCACAACAACAGCTACACCTCCTACGCCATGGCCATCACCGGCATGCACGGTGACCTGAAGCACCGGGAAGGCGTGTTCCGCGCCTGCGAGGAGGGCGACGAGGGCCCGGGCTCGGCCGGCCTGGACAGGAAGCTTGTCCGCGTGGACAACCGCGACATTTACGCCAGTTCCGAGAACATGACCCCGGAGGGCATGCAGGTGGAGGTCCACGTGACCCTCGACATGGCGAAAGAGGAGGAGGGCGACGGCAACGACGACGACAACAACAACAACAACAAGCTGGAGAAAGACAGGCCCGAGGTGGCCGCCCTCTTCCAGTCCCTGCAGATCGTCACCGCCTGCTTCGAAGCCTTCGCCCATGGAGGCAACGACGTCAGCAACGCCGTCAGCCCCCTGGTCGCCCTGTGGATCGTGTTCTCGACCGGCTCCGTGGCGTCGACGGCCGCCACTCCCGTCTGGCTGCTCCTCTACGGCGGCGTGGGCATCTCGGTGGGGCTGTGCGTGTGGGGCCGCAGGGTGATGCAGACCCTGGGCCGGGATCTGACTCCCATCACGCCGTCCAGCGGCTTCAGCATCGAACTGGCCTCGGCGCTGACGGTGCTGTTTGCCTCCAACGTGGGCCTGCCGGTGTCCACCACCCACTGCCAGGTGGGCTCGGTGGTGGCGGTGGGCTGGCTGCGCTCCAGGACGGCCGTGGACTGGCGCCTGTTCCGGAACATCTTCCTCGCCTGGGTCTTCACCGTTCCGATCACCGGCCTCATCAGCGCCGCCATCATGGCGGTCTTCACCCACTTCATGCTGTGAGTGTCGTCGGAGAGAGAAAATGAAATGTATTGCTAAACCCAACGTTTTTCATTTCAAGGGCGCCCAGTTTGATATGCATTCGGCTCACAGATCCCCCATGTTGATACAATGCGTTTTATCTCTGGGTCGCCGCCGAAAGTAAAAAGAAACTCACAGACATGTAAGAAGAACCAGTGGCTTAACCAGGAATCAACATCTTGGTAGATCTGGTCTAATCGGAGGCATGCGCTCAGTTCGGGCCTCTCCCCAGGTTGGCAGAGCACCCAGGATTATACAGTTTAGGCAATTTGAAAGAAATCGATTACAAAATCGTGGGATAAAAAAACTAAAAAAAACTAAAAACTAAATATAGCTGCAAGCAGCGATAAGACGGGACCAAACAATATGCCCTTTTAGGCTGCTCAAGAGTGCCACATTAGGTCACCCAGCATTTGTACCGCAGACGGACGGACAGACAAGGCATGTTTTGCCTGTTCAAAGTGCCTGTTATCCCTGCTTTCATACATGTACAAACTTCTCTTCAACTGGGATTTCAGTAATGGTCCATAGATTGTGTTCAGAAAATGTCACGCAAATTGCTCAAAACTCCTGGCAGAAGATCAGGCTTTTTTTTTTTAACTGCTCGAAATGGTGGGAAATCTGAGGGCGGAGCTTACTGGTCAAAGTGACAGATGTGTTCCCCATGGCTAATGTGGAAACAAGTGCCATGACATTTGGCTAAACGAAGCATGAGTTATGCCTGTTCAAATGTTTCGTTTTTAAACAATTGCTTTAGCGCCCTCCTTTGACCAAATGGAGTAAGACTGGTTTCAGTGCTATTTGGCATGACCCTCTACCAAACTGTGAAATTTCATAAACATGTGACGCGCATGTATATTACAGGCAGAAGAAGAATTTTCATAAAACCGCAATTTTCATTGGCTCATGAAACCCTAATTATTTTCACTTAAAATAAATCTACTGTAGAAATGTTCGTGCATTTTGATGAAATATCCCTGGAGGAGATAGATATGAACTGTTTTTCATATAATTCAAAATGGAGGGTTATCTAAAGGTCAGAGGTCAAAAGTCAGAACATGAAAGTTGTTCAGCATGAAGATATGCCTATCGAAGTTTTATTGCAGACGCCAGACGGTCAATGGTTTCATGAGCTATGCCTGTTCAATGTTTGCATTTTCAATTGAGTGCTGTTGCGCCACCCTTTGGCCATTGGTTGTGGGCTTCGTGTCTTCACCGTTTGGCATGGCCCTCTACCATACTGCCAAGTTTCGCAAGAACCGACTGCACGCTTCAGCCAAACCTGCTATTTTTGGCAGAAGGAGAAGAAGAGGAAGAGGAAGAAAAGAAACGGATGAATACAATAACGGACCAAGAAGTCCTTTCGGGCATGGTCGCTTAGAAAATGTGAAGTGAGGGGCGCTCTCATCATCGTACAATCAGAATTTGCCTCCTCACTTTTGTCTTCAATGTATACATACAACATATCAATGTTTGTGTTTACACTATTGCATAAAATTGTGACCAGATCCTGCCATTGCACATTCCAGCTTTTCTCCAGAGGAGAAAAAAACTATTTTTTTCCCCAAAATGAATAGCACAGGCAGACTCTTCACATACAGAGCATGTCTGAAATAAGTGTCAGAGCTAAATATATATAATATGTAAATATGAAATAAATGCTTAAACATGTAGCTGTAATGTTAAGAGACCACAGAAGTGAACCTTTAGTTTCAAATTCAAGCCTGTTTTCTCAACTCGCTGTTTTCTGCAAGACATGAATCTATAAGCAATATCTCCAAAACTTGTGGGTCAAACTGAACAACCAATATGTAAATTTGAAGCTATGATTCCCTGCTTTCATATGACATGAAAAAAACGAAAATTCCCAAAAATCCAATGGCAGTCCCTCAGTCAAATTTGGAAATCGGTGCCCCAGGCACCTATTTGAATAATTGGGGCAGAGGTTGTTCCTTCCACAATTTAGGAGTGGTGGAAATTAACTAAGTACATTTGCTTAAGTACTGTAGCCTACTTTAGTACAATTTTGTGGTATTTGGACTTTACTTGAGTATTTCCAATTTCCAATACCTTTACTTCTACTTCTACAAAATGTGTACTTTTACTCCACTACAATTATTTGAAAACTTTAGTTACTAGTTACTTTGTAGATTTTGATTATTATTAGAGAATAATTATATATAGGCCTATATAACCACTTCAGCCCTATATACATTTCAGGCTATTTGAAAATAGCCGATCTACAAGCTCACAATACGTCACGATGCGACGCATTGTGAGCTTGTAGATCGGCTCTTTTCAAAAGATTTTTATACATTTGAAAACTTGCGAGATGGGACATTCCGCACAATGAGTATGTTTACTTTTTGTACATTAAGTACATTTTAATACAATAAGTTTTGCACTTTTATTCAAGTAAATTTTGAATTCTGGACTTTTACTTGTAACGGAGCAGTTCTACATTACAGTATTAATACTTTAACTTTTTTCCACCTCTGCAATTTATTTAGGCATTTAGCAGACGCTCTTAATCCAGAGTGACCTAAGGCAGGTGAGATAATACATCAAATCATTTAAAAACGACATATAGCATCAACAATACAATCAAATAAGATCAAAACATCAATATCAAGAGGGTACATATGGATATAATGAGACACTAAGATAAGAGATGATCAGATAAAATATTGTAATTTAAACTAGGCTGTGATTAAAAGCCAGGTCGAAAAAATGGGTCTTAACCCATTCTGAACGGGAACCCATTTTGGTGTTGGCATCATGTTATGCTTTAGCTATTGAAAAATAGCAGATCTACAAGCTCGTAGCGCGCCACTCGCTTGTAGGTCTGCTATTTTTGAAAAATCAAAGAACGACTGACATTTTTAGAATCTGATCTCGGGTCAGAATGGGTTCATCAGACCAGTGTGTGTCCAGTGGAAACCTCGTGTGAATCTGATCTCAGGTCAGAATGGGTCTTAAGCAGAGACTTAAAAGTCTCAATGGACTGGGGGTCCTTGAAATTGAAATGGTTGAGAATCACTGCTAGAGCCGTAAAAGTCTTCTCTTATTGGAGGTCCCCATATCCTTTCAAATGGGGGTCCACAGGCTTATGAGTGTCAATTCGTTATAATCGTGCACTTGGTGACAAGCTTTTGATTTTTGGCATGGTGTTAGGTATGGCTATAAGGTTTTCAAAAACCATCGCAAACGAGTTGGGCTCGCCCCCTAGTGGTCCGTTTGCAATGAATCTAATATTAAAAGGGCCAGTATATGGTTAAAAACCATAATAAGGGATAAAATTGAAATAAAATTTTCAATGGATTCTATTAGTATTGGGTATGCTAAATAACACACTAAAAATGTAGGAACAAAATACTTCTGGAAAGGCATCGTTTTCAAGATTGCGTCCACAATAGCTGCAAAATGTAAATCATAGCAATTATGCACTTGGTGACAAGTTTTAGATATTTGGCATGATGTTAGGTATGGGCATAATGTTTTCAAAAACCACAGCAAACAAGTTGGGCTCGCCCCCTAGTGGTCTGTTTGCAATGAATCCAATGCTGGCCTATTTAACATTGGATTCATTGCAAACGGACCACTAGGGGGCGAGCCCAACTCGTTTGCGATGGTTTTTGAAAACCTCATGCCCATACCTAACACCATGCCAAAAATCTAAAACTTGTCACCAAGTGCATAATTGTTATGATTCTTTATGTATAAAATCCCAGTTTATAGGCATGTTAAGCTGGTAACAAGACAACTCACCCTTTTTGCCTCTCCGAGTAAGTTGTCCGGACAACTCACCCCGAAAGTGAATACAACTCACGGTCCTTAATAGATTCACAATAATCTACAATATAATCTTAATATATTTACAATAAAGCAGAAGAAGATTCAAGATTCAAGATTCAATATTTATTTGCCATGTCAAGAAGTTGATAGGAATTTGTCATTGTGCAGGCACTCATTGCAGTTACGGGGACAGAGACAACAATCAGAGCTACACAGCTGCAGCCATATTTCGGCGCTGCCCTCAGCTTTCTTGCATCAGAAAAAAAGAAAAGAGGAAGAAGAAGGATAGGGGGGGGGGTGGAGAGGGGGGGGGGTAAGAAGACATCACATCACATTTCAAGTAAGATGATAATACTCGGCTGTGCAGGCACGTTTCTGGGTGGGGGTGGCGGGGGCTTGGGCCAGGCATAAAAAAAGCTCTCTTCCTACGCAAGCCATCGAAGGGATGAGCTGCGCGGGGGGGAGGAAAAAAAGATACCTAGCTGCAGGGGGGGGGGGGGGGGGGGGGGGGTAGAAGGCGGCTGTGTGTAGACATGTGTGTCCAATATGGCTATTTCTCCTCTATGTCCGTTATGGCTCTCTGTTCAGTCATGGCTCTCAGGGCGCTGACCTGTTCCAAGATCGTGTCCATCTTCTGATGCATCTGCAGGGCGCTGGCCTGTTCCAAGATCGTGTCCATCTTCTGATGCATCTGCAGGGCGCTGGCCTGTTCCAAGATCGTGTCCATCTTCTGGTGCATCTCCCCAAGTGCCCTGCCCAACAATCTCTGCTCCAAGGCAACGAGTCTATCATGGCAGGCAGCATAGGGGCTGTTCAGCGTTGCCATTTTTCCAATTCTTCGGTACGCAAGACCAATGCACAGCCCAATCAGCAGAAATCTTGTCACCATAAATCCAAATAATGCCTCTTCTACGCTGATAGTCGGGGGAAGATCCATCAGGGTATTGAGCGGGCTCTCCAGAACCCAATTTACATGAGAGAAAAAAAATGTCCATCACGTACAGAGACCAGCACACTAATTCCATGATTAGTTCCATGTTTTGATAGTTTCAGGGGTTTCGAAGAGACAGTGTAGAAGAGACGCTCTGAGTCTGAGAAGCACAATGACATAGTTGATCTAATCTTCATTAAACAGGGTAAAAGGGGACACTGAAGGGAGTGAGTGGACACTGAAGGGAGTGAGGGGACACTGAAGTAGCCTGGTTAATAAACCAGACTAATATCGCACGGATCCGTGGGACATTAGTCTGGGGAGGCTCAGCTTGGATTTCATTTCCAGGGAAACATTTTCTCTTTGACGCAATTGGTCAGAGCTACTGTCAGTCAAAGGTCTCAAGCATTGAACGTCACTGTACCTATGCCCGCCCATATTGCATACCGTGTCCCTATTGGGCGCACACGTTTTCGTGTGTAGAAAATGGGCGTACAATTGAGCCTCTCCAGACCGAAATCCGCCGGTAGGCAATTTTTTTTTGCCAACGGCTGATTCGGTCTGGTTTATTAACCAGGCTAACACTGAAGGGAGTGAGGGGACACTGAAGGGAGTGAGTGGACACTGAAGGGAGTGAGTGGACACTGAAGGGAGTGAGTGGACACTGAAGGGAGTGAGTGGACACTGAAGGGAGTGAGGGGACACTGAAGGGAGTGAGTGGACACTGAAGGGAGTGAGGGGACACTGAAGGGAGTGAGGGGACACTGAAGGGAGTGAGTGGACACTGAAGGGAGTGAGTGGACACTGAAGGGAGTGAGGGGACACTGAAGGGAGTGAGTGGACACTGAAGGGAGTGAGTGGACACTGAAGGGAGTGAGTGGACACTGAAGGGAGTGAGGGGACACTGAAGGGAGTGCTGCTGATAAAGGGATGAAAGTGGATTAACGTCTCATTGTTGATTTCAGACATATCAGGTGTGTCAGACGTCTCAGCTTCACCATGTGTGTTAATTACCTGTCCTAAACCACCTGCTTTACAGTAAAGGAGCAACACACACACACACACACACACACACACACACACACACATACAGTAGGCCTATACCTCAGCATATCACTGCAACTCAAATATGCAATTACTGACCAACCTCACCCCTGCCCCTCTCTTCTCCCTCTCTCTCACGTACACATTGACACAACACACACACATGACCACAACTGTACCATGATGTAAGTCTACTGTGAAAGTATACGGGAGAAAACAAATGTGTGTTTCTCCTTCTTTTTCTTTTTCTTTTCATCACTGTTGTGGCTGACTCACTGGAACAGGAAGTAGTCTTCTGAGTGTAGGGATTTATGAGGCTAAACTATTAAATTGTATGCTTGCTTAGTCTTCCTAAATAAGGAGTTATTTCAGACAGCATTTAGTGACGGTTTTCTATTCTTAAAAGATTATATTAAAATATTGTATTTTTATTGTTCTCATTCATTAGGCATAAAGCATATTTATATGATGTGTTAGTGTGCAAATATATATTCAATAAAAACAATTCTAAAACACCCTCCATCTCTGACAACTATGTGACTCTCATTCTGTCAAGAGAACAAAAACAAATTTGTTTTCTTCTCCCCATTGTGGTGTGTGTGCGTCGTGCGTGTGGAGTGCATGCTCTTATTCCCTCTCTCTCTCTCTCTCTCTCTCTCTCTCTCTCTCTCTCTCTCAGTTCAATTCAAAGGAGCTTTATTGGCATGAGAAAACATACGTTTACATTGCCTAAGCAAAAGTGGAACAAAACAATCAATAAAACAAATAAACAATACAATAAACGTGTAAACAGATCTGTGTTATATTAACTCTCTCTCTCTCTCTCTCTCTGTCTCTCTCTCGTTTGTGAACTTATCTGTCTGTGCTACACATTCATTCACTGTCTCTTTAAAACCCTAATAGCTGCCTCCTACAAATATCCAGGAAGTCTCACCACTCCCAGTTCACTTCAGAAGAAATGAAACTCAGAGCTGTGTTTTCTCTCTCTCTCCGTCTGTTTTCAGAGTAAACCAAAGTGCTGGCTGAGGTGAGATGACCTACAAGTTACAATTAACCACACATGAAAGTACATGTGGGGTCTGGGGAGCCCCAGGGGTCCGTGTCACGGGCCAGGCCAGCCCGTGCCATATAGACACAATGGTTGAAAGGGTTTAAAATGTCTATTTGTATTTATTGACACTGAAGTTGCATTGGTCTGTTTGTCACCTGTCTCTCCTCTGCAGCGCTGTCAGCCCCTCTCTAGATTGGAGGTTGCCAATTAAGTAGGCTACTGTGGAGGAGGAGGGGTGTTTGTTACTTTTTATGTTGCATTTTTTCATTGTATTATGTTGTCTTAGTAAATGAAATGTAGTTTATTGTATATTCCTCTAAAAAGATAGTGTGAAAGATTACTCGTAGGCTTTAGTTATAGCCGTGTGGTGAGTTAATGATCACAACTGATTAGAGGATAATTTGCCCCACCTGTTTGAGAGCAGGATTGCTGCAGGTGGAGGGAGTTCAGTGTTTACCTGAGGCTAGAAGAGACATCAAGGAGAGCTGCAAGCCAGGACCTCATCAATGATAGCCTGTAACAGTGTCTCGGTTGTTTTTCTTAAAGTTTAGTCAGCAGGTGTATTTGTTTCCTATTTATGGAAATGTTATTTTGGCCAGTATTTATTACTTTTTGTATTGTCACTGCACTTTGGAGGTAAATAAAATGCCTGAAATATACTTGTGGACCCGTCTACTCCCAGCTGGAACCTCCGGCCAACGGCTAGCATTATCACAGTCCTTGAGGCAATTATAGGGCATCCATATAAACTTATTAATAGTGCATCACAGTCTGTTTGACCACTGTAAACCTGTAAAACTGTAAACTCAGAGCTGTGTTTTCTCTCTCTCTCCGTCTGTTTTCAGAGTAAACCAAAGTGTTGTGTGTTTTCTCTCGGTGTGAAAGTGGTTGTCAGTGAAATGTCAGAACAACAACAGGGATGTGAGCTGGACCAGGACCAGTTCTGCTGTCCTGTCTGTCTGGACATTCTAAAGAAACCAGTGACTCTAAACTGTGGACACAGTTACTGTAGCAGCTGTATCGAGGGTTACTGGGACCAGTATGATGACACTGGAGTCTACTGCTGTCCCCAGTGCAGAGAGAGCTTCAGTCCTAGACCGGTTCTGAGAAAGAACACCTTGCTGGCTGAGGTGAGATGACCTTACAAGTTACACTTAACCACACATGAAACTACATGTGGGGTCTGGGGAGCCCCAGGGGTCCGTGAGGCAGTTGAAGGCCATCCATAAAAACGTGTTAATAGTGCATCACAGTCTGTTTAACCACTGTAAACCTATACATCAGCTATTTGAACATTGCAGATCTACAAGCTCACAACGCATATCTGAACACGATATGCAATATATTTGTTGAAACATAAATCTTCTATGGGGGTCCCTGGCAAAAGTATTTTGAGGTGGGACGGGAGTCCGTGGACAAATGCATATTAATTTGAGAACCACTGGTACGTACTTTATTCTGTCATTTTGTTGACTAGGGTAATATACTCTGATCTTTAACTTTGTTAGTCACTGCACTGGTTAATCAGTAAACCATAGTGCCCCTATTCCTGGCTTGTAAATGGTGCATTTATATAGCGCCTTTATCCAAGGCGCTTTACAGAGATTGTGCATTACATTCACCCATTCACACACACACATTCACACACTGATGCCGGAGGAAACCATGCAAAGGCACCAACCTGCACATCGGTAGCAATTTGGGGTTCAGAGTCTTGCTCAAGGACACTTCGACACTCTTGTCTTTCATTTAGGGCAAACATAATTGTCCTAGTGGTTAAGAGTGTACTGTAAATTGTAGGCTACATTTTTTAAAAGGCAACTCTAACCTTTTAAAATAATGTTACAATGTGTTTATCACCATGAAGCTCACAATGACTGTGTTGAATGTCTCCTCAGTGAGTGACCTCCCCTCCTCTTCTCTTTACTGTGTTGAATGTCTCCTCAGTGAGTGACCTCCCCTCCTCTTCTCTTTACTTCCAGCTGGTTATGAAGCTGAGCAGTACAGGAGCTCAGCAGTCTCCTGCTGCTCCGCTTTACGCCGGTCCATCAGACGTGGCCTGTGATTTCTGCACCGGAGCCAGACGTCGCAAAGCTCTCATGTCTTGTCTGACGTGTCTGGCCTCTTTCTGTGAGACTCACCTCCAGCCTCACTACAATGTTCCTGTGTTGAAGAAGCACAAGCTGGTCCCAGCCACCGACAAACTGCAGGAGAAGATGTGCACCAGTCATGACAAGCTGATGGAGGTGTTCTGTCGCACAGACCAACAGTGTATCTGCTATCTGTGCACCATGGAAGAACACAAGGGCCATGACACGGTGTCAGCTGCTGCAGAGAAGGCAGAGAAACAGGTAGCACCACCATCACTTGAAGACAAATCATAAGATGGATCATGTTTTAAAGATGGAAGCAAGACTAAATATAGTCTTAATATCTGTGTCAGAGACATTAAAAGCATAAATCAGAAATGCCTTCTAAAACAGTTAGTTCTCAAACTTTTTTGCGCCCAAATTCAGATTATATTTCTCCACGGACCTGATATGTCTCCTGATTGGATGGAATTGGTGTCCCGACATGAAAAAGTCCACAATAATGTTTACAAACCAAACTGTCTCTCTTCCTGCTTCTTGCAGAAACAGCTGGTGACAAGTCAGGAGGAAGTCCAGCAGAAGATCCAGGAGAAAAAGAAGGAGCTGAAAGACCTGAGACAGGTCTTGGAGGCCCTGAACGTGAGTGGTTCTCAAAACTCTTTAATGTCAAGGACCCTAAAATGAGATGTATTTGGCCGCTGACCGGACCCCCATTTCAGAATACTTTGTTCCAGGGACCTCCAGAAGCAAAGATTTAAGTTCAAAATGTTTGCTATACAAATATATTGGAATATTTACACACTTTCGAAAATAGCAGATCTACAAGCTCATATTGCGGCACCAGGTGACATGATATGAGTTTGAAAACAGCCAACTTATAAAAGTGTGTGTGTGTGTGTGTGTGTGTGTGTGTGTGTGTGTGTGTGTGTGTGTGTGTGTGTGTGTGTGTGTGTGTGTGTGTGTGTGTGTGTGTGTGTGTGTGTGTGTGTGTGTGTGTGTGTGTGTGTGTGTGTGTGTGTGTGTGCTAAGCAGAGGTCTGCAGATGCAGCAGTTGAGGCCAGTGACAGGATCTTCAGTGAGATGATGGTCTCCATTGAGAGAAGACGTGGTGAGCTCAAACAACTGATCAGAGAACAGCAGCAGAATGCAGTGGCTCAGACTGAGGCTCTCCTGAGACAGCAGGAACAGACCCTGGAGCAGCTGGAGAGGAGACATGCTGAGCTGGAGGAGCTGTCCAACACTGAGGACATCATCACATTCATTCAGGTTCCACACGTGGCTTTTTGACACTTTGGTTTTGAAAGAACAAATCGGCTTCATATTTCATCCCATTCCATCAAGTGATTACATTACGTTGTAATTTAATGTATTACATTATAGTAGATTACATGACATGGCATAACATGACATTATTCATGCTGGTAGATAATAATAATAATAGTAGTTGAAAGAATAACATTATTATTACATAATCACCTAATCACAATCATTTTAGATCATCACAATAAGGGCATAATTGTTTCCATTTTGAAAAAAAAAAATCAAACATTTTCAAAAACTAGCAGACCTAAACGATCAGCATAAAGAAAGAAAAAACAGGTGTGCCTCCTCTGGAGACTGCCCTTTGTTTAAGGCAGTGGGAGCTCAGCTTTTCAATAACTTAAACTCATAAACCAACTAAATGGAAAAAGCAGCACTCTAAAATAAAAGATGCAAGACTGATGTTTATTTGAGAACGCTGACGCGTTTCGGCAGAGCCTTCTTCATCACGTTTTAGGGCGCTTTCACACCGGACATGTTTGGTTCGTTTAAAACGAACCATGGTCCGCTTACCCCTTTGGTTCGGTTGGTGTGAACGTGCATACGAACTCTGGTGCGGATCAAAGAAACGAACCATGGTCCGCTAAAAAAGGCCGAACTCGGTTCGCTTCCAAACGAACCACGGTGCGGTTCGTTACTGGTGTGAATGCATTCGGACTTTATAGAGGACCAAATACAGGACGATAGGCAAAATAGCCGTCGGGCGTCGGCAGTTGTGAGGCTGCATTAATAATTATAGTTATAAAAGCATGTATTTTTTTACGGGGATCATATGACAGCTGACAGTCTGATTTTAATAGTAGACGCATACATATGTCGAGGCGCAGCGCAGCATACGAGGTTCACATGCGCAAAATGTACAAGTTATCGACATGGAATGGTGCACGGTATGGCACACAATGTTAGCTTGTAGATCTGTTTATTTTAATCATGCGCCGGCCGCCGCCACGCATGCGAATCTGCGATGCATGAGTCTTCATGCGAGTTTCTCTTTCAACTCGTGTCCCCTCCTTTTTGTGTGTGTGTGTGTGTGTGTGTGTGTCTGTGGGCGCGTGGGCGCGCACGCACATGAGGGGACTGGGGGAGAGACCCATATATTTATATGGGAGAGACGCAGAGACAGAGAAATATTTAAAATCATCCATGTCGCGCAGGCCGCAGGTATAGAGAAAAAGCCAATGTTAAATAAGCTATACACAGGTGGTCCCAAATGATTAATTGATTACATCACTATAGCAAAAGACGTAAAACTAGGTCAACTCAATTAGCTGCAGCGGAGCTGTTCTGACTTGAAGCTCAATAACCAACTGACCAAACCATAAGATGACATGGAAATGCCCGCCGCGGCGCCGATTTGATGCGCAGAAATAACATGGGTGAAGGTGCACACATGGAAGAAAAGTCCTTTTTATCGGGGATACCTTGTTGTAGGCTATACGTCTCCGTGAATTTATGCATCAGCATTCAGCAGCAAGCACATTATTGTTCAAACACCTGCTCCTCTGTTCATCTGTTGCTCTTATTTGGCTAATAAAATAATTAATAAGAATGAATGCAATAGCAAGTTGTTGCTGCCTGTCATGTTGCTGTTCTCTTCTCTCCCTGTGTGACTGAAGGTTGCCCCTGCAAAAATTGTAGACAGTGATTTCCCCTCATGTTCTTTTCCCCCCCACTATTTGGTTCGCTTAACATGTCCACGTGTCATTTGTTTACATATTTGGTACGCTTTACAAATTCCAGTGTGAACACCAAACGGACCAAAATCAAAATGCAAATATTTGGTCCTTGGTCCTTGATCCGGACCTTCTAAGCGAACTTTGGGTGTGAAAGCGCCCTGAGTCTGCTCTGAAGAAGGCTCTGCCGAAACACGTCAGCGTTCTCAAATAAACAACAAGGACATCAGCTCAACTCTACAATATTGTGATCAATGCAGTGATCTATTGATCATCATTGATCATCCCTGTCTAAAGTGGTTTACTGGTGTCTCTGCTTGTCTCTCTCCAGAGTTTCCAGTCTCTCTCCAGTTCCACTGGATCTCCAGTCTCACCCAGTGTGGTCGTCTGTCCTCTGAGGTCCTTCACAGATGTGACTGATGTCGTGTCTGGTCTGAGAGACCAACTGGACAACATCCTGACGACAACTTGGCCACAGATATCAAACCGAGGTGAGATTTAAAAGTGTTAATTGTTTTTCATAGTAAACATGGATGGATGAAGCCAGAAGGCAACTGGAGATGTTTGAACTAGAAACATACCGATGGTACACAGTAGGCTGTCTGTCAGATTGGACAGTAAAATAAGAATTAAGCAAGAATATTACTCAAAGGAGAGATGAGATTTAAATGGGTTTTATAATTCTTCTAATCACCCTCTACTGTACAGTACATTTCTTTTTTTGATCAAAGTTTCTTTATTAATTTTCTATTCACATATGAGTAAAAAATAGCATACAAAAATGTTGATTTTTTTTACCCCTCCCTCCCCCCAGAGTTCCCGCTCTGAAAGAGCCACAACCTCGGTATCTTGTAGCATTAACAAAGATACATTGAAATAAAAGGCACATACAAATATACATATTCAAAAATAGAAGAAATTAATCAAATATTGGACACAACAGTACATTTCTAAGGGTTCAATGGATTTTATAAAGGTGGAAGTATGTCTATAGAGCGTTCCAGAAATAATTCCCCATTCATTTTCCCATAGACATTTCAAAAAGTATTTATTTTAAAGACCTTAAAAGCCTCGTACAAAGCCAACAGCCAAGTTGACAAATCATGACAATAAACATATTTTTGGGACGAACAAATAATTAGAAAGAAGGAAAACAACAATAAAAGTGTTGTACCCTGCCCTTTTTTCGTCTTTCAAATGTTCTGTTCCGCCCAAAGAATGTGTTTATTGTCATGATTTGTCAACTGGGCTGTTGGCTTTGTCCGAGGCTTTAAAGGTCCCCTTTTGGTGTTTTAACTATTGAAAAATAGCAGATCTTCAAGCTCATAGCGCGGCACCGAGTGCCGCGCTATGAGCTTGTAGGTCTGCTATTTTTGATAATCTGTGAAAATGTTCCTCAAATCTTTGGATCTATATTGTTACAGACTTACAGAGTGAACATTTTAACTCATATCTTTGCTTCTGTGGGGTCTGTAGATCTGCTGTTTTTGAAAGGTTCTCAGTGTCAATTATCTAATGTAATCCTGGGCACTATATATACACTCCGTCTGCCAATCTGGGGAGAGCAACGGACTGACTGACCTCATGCTTCCTTCAATGCATGAGGAGTCCCAAGCCGCTTTTCTTTTTCACCTGACAGGGGAGAGTTTGCCCGCGGTTGGACGTAGAGCGAGGAAGATACACCTTATTCCAACCAGGGAGAGGCAGTATAGAGACCATGATTCACAGGGAGAACATGTGAGGGTTCCTACCTACCCTAGGGGACATGGGGAGAACATGTGAGGGTACCTATACCTACCCTAGGGGACACGGGGAGAACATGTGAGGGTTCCTACCTACCCTAGGGGACACGGGGAGAACATGTGAGGGTACCTACCCTAGGGGACAGGGGGAGAACATGTGAGGGATCCTACCTACCCTAGGGGACACGGGGAGAACATGTGAGGGTAACTACCCTAGGGGACACGGGGAGAACATGTGAGGGTAACTACCCTATAGGGGACACGGGGAGAACATGTGAGGGTACCTACCTACCCTAGGGGACACAGGGAGAACATGTGAGGGTACCTACCCTAGGGGACACAGGGAGAACATGTGAGGGTGCCTACCCTAGGGGACACAGGGAGAACATGTGAGGGTGCCTACCCTATGGAACACGGGGAGAACATGTGAGGGTTCCTACCTACCCTAGGGGACACGGGGAGAACATGTGAGGGTACCTACCTACCCTAGGGGACACTGGGAGAACATGTGAGGGTTCCTACCTACCCTAGGGGACACGAGGAGAACATGTGAGGGTACCTACCTACCCTAGGGGACACGGGGAGAACATGTGAGGGTACCTACCCTAGGGGACACAGGGAGAACATGTGAGGGTAACTACCCTAGGGGACACAGGGATAACATGTGAGGGTACCTACCTACCCTAGGGGACACAGGGAGAACATGTGAGGGTACCTACCCTAGGGGACACAGGGAGAACATGTGAGGGTACCTACCCTAGAGAACATGTGAGGGTACCTATACCCTATAGGGGACACAGGGAGAACATGTGAGGGTACCTACCCTAGAGAATATGTTAGGGTACCTACCCTAGGGGACACGGGGAGAACATGTGAGGGGACCTACCCTATAGGGGGCACGGGGAGAACATGTGAGGGCACCTACCCTATAGGGGACATGGGGAGAACATGTGCAAACTCCACACCGAAAATGCTTGCAAGTGCTTGGTTTAAAGTGTACACACACAACACTACTGTATTGTCCCCTCCAGTACAAGGCCACAGTGCTTGGTTTAAAGTGTACACACAACACTACTGTATTGTCCCCTCCAGTACAAGGCCACAGTGCTTGGTTTAAAGTGTACACACACAACACTACTGTATTGTCCCCTCCAGTACAAGGCCACAGTGCTTGGTTTAAAGTGTACACACAACACTACTGTATTGTCCCCTCCAGTACAAGGCCACAGTGGAGGAGAACACGGCGGGGGCGCTGGTGCTCCGGATCCCCGTGGACGACCGGGACCAGGAGAACACCAAGAACTGGAAGGCCAAGTTCTCCATCAGCGAGGGCAACGCCGACGGACACTTCCGGATCGACAGCGACACCAAGGCCAACGAGGGCCTCCTGTACCTGGTCAAGGTGAGACGCAGAATGTCACAAACGCTGCGTTCTATATAGGGATGGGCAATTCGCTATCGAACCGTTATCGGCATTAAAATGCAATATCGATATCGGTAATAATCTGTGTCATGCACTCTAGGGCAATACATGACAAAAAGGGAGTCCACACACAAGGCAAACCTTTTATATTATATTTATTATTCTAAGTTAAAATAAGTAAGCAATAATCAAATAAACTGGTATGAGATGTGACAATGTCAGTAATCAGTCATGTATGCAGTGTATGGATGTATGGAGTGTGCTGTGTGTGAGTGTTGTAAAAGGTGTGCAACTGCTTGAAAGGAAGGTAAAATAGCTGGCTTGAGAGCATGGAAGGAGAGGCCCTTATATACTCTCCCAGACCACACCCCACTCAGGTGTACACAGTTGACGGCCTGCTCCACTCTGCCCTAATCACCCAGGCTGCCAGATAGCCTACTGAGCAGAGGCAGAGGGGGCAGGGCCGTCACAATCGGTAATAATGTATCGGTTTCAGCAGATATTTTATTTCATGATAATTACGTTGAGAAATAAATACAAAAAGCCTGAAATAGCCTTTTGTTATTATGATGAAGGCTGGATGCAAAGATGCAAAGCTGACACATTGAAGATGAGCGGGGTTCGACTTCCAGATGCAAAGATACAAAACTACAACTGTAGCTCCGATGACGGGCAATCACAATGTGTCGCGGTGCTAATAATAAGTGTGTGTGTGTGTGTGTGTGTGTGTGTGTGTGTGTGTGTGTGTGTGTGTGTGTGTGTGTGTGTGCGCGCGCGAGTATACAACTAAGTGAGACACACACATCTCAGCTTATCGTCACTCGGGAACGGATGGATCGCTCCCGGTGTGACACACTGGTGTGTGTGTGTGTGTGAGAGTCCACATCAACCTGTGAATGTTATTGTTATTATATTTTATTTATTTAATGATCTAAGGAGTTCTCTATCCTGATTGGTTGAAAGTTGTAACCCCTGAAAATGTATTTTCTGTTTACTAAAGCAATGTTTACTATCGAGCTATAATAGTTTCAACGTTTTGTAACTTCAGTTGAATCCATCCTTCAGTATTAGACGTTTACTGTTTTCTTGTGTCTCCAGTGTGTGCAGTTGATGTTGATGATCCAGCGGAGCCTCAGACCAGAAAGGACTTCTTACAATGTGAGTCCATGTTGAATGTTGTTTCTGAACGTTGACGTTTCAACCTGACATGTTATTTGAAGCTCGGTCTAATGAGTTTGATCTGAGAGAATTATTAACTCTAAACACAATGAGGTTCATGAGGTTTTGATTTTCTTTTGTCGTGTGTTCTCACAGATTCCTGTCCTCTGTCTCTGGACATGAACACAATACACAAAGAGCTCTCCCTGTCAGAGGAGAAGAGGAAGGTGACTAGAACACAACAACAACAACCTTACCCTGATAATTCAGAGAGATTTGTAGGGTTCAATTCTCAGGTGTTGTGTACAGAGGGTCTGTCTGAACGTCGTTACTGGGAAGTAGAGAGGAGTGGTATAGAGGCTGGTATAGCAGTCTGTTATAAAGACACCGACAGACGAACCCGCTTTGGATCCAATGATAAATCCTGGTGTTTACGGTGCTCTGGTGGCGACTACAGGTTCAGACACAACAGTGTTTACACTACAGTGTCAGGGCCTGTCTCCTCCAGAGTGGGGGTGTATCTGGATCACAAGGCAGGCACCCTGTCCTTCTACAGTGTTTCTGACACAATGACCCTCCTCCACACAGTTCAAACCACGTTCACACAACCTCTCTATCCAGGGATATGGCTTTGGGACTATGGAGGTACAGCAGAGCTGTGTAAGACATGGTAGACATGTTAAGGATACTGATGACGATATTCAGTTGAACACTTAGTTTTCTTCATTTTGATTGTAGTTGTTCACTTCTAGATGAGTCATGATCAATCAACCAATTGATTGTGTTCTGCTCATTGCATTTCTTTGCAGATCAATGGTTATTCAGTATGTCTGTTATCTTGTTCATGTTGCTACAGAGCCCTCTGTCAGGCTGTGGAGCCTTTTATGCCTCATTGTGAGCTTGTAGATCGGCTATTTTCAAATGTATATACAGTAGGGCTGAAGTGGTTAACCCATTCTGGACAGGAACCCCTTTTGGTGTTTTAACTAAGCATTATGTTATACTTTAGCTTTTGAAAAATAGCAGATCTACAAGCTCATAGCGGGCCACAGAGTCGCGCGCTACGAGCTTGTAGGTCTGCTACTTTTTGAAAATTCGTAAAAATGCGGCACATCTTCTTTTCTTTTTTACGTCGGGCCTAAATGGGTTGTATGGTTTGTAATAATTATCTAAATCTACAAAGTAACTAGTAGTAAAAAGGTTTCAAATAATGGTGTAGTAAAAGTACATAATTTGGATCTGATATGTAGTGGAGCATAAGTAATAGTGTTGGAAATTGTAAATACTCAAGTTCAAGTACAAATACCTCAATTGTACTTGCATGCAGTACTTTAGTAAATGTACTGTTAATTTCCACCACTGCTTATTGTGAAACAGTTTTATCAGTCAACAGTAAACAAAGCAACATAGTATGTAGTGTGTATACAGGGTATCTCTATTTTCACAAAAAAAACCAAAAAGAAAAACTAAACGCATTTTATTTTGGGGGGGTCTCCAGTTCAAATGTGATTAATGTGGTGGGCTGCAGCTGGTGATTTCAGTGGTTCTCAGGTGTAATTACTCCTTAATGTCTAAATCTAATTAAACAGTTAATCAAAATGATTGATTGTCGCTTATGGTTTGTTTTTGGAGGCCCACTTTGCACTTTTGTGTCAACATTTTGTATTTTGTTTGAATTTGATTAGTTATATTTGTAACTGTATAAACTTGATGGGAGACGTGGCATGTTAGCATACCTCTACTAAAATCAAAGGGATTATCTCATATGTATTTCACCCTGAGATACAAATCATTGTTTTCTATGGTGGATAAGATAAGCTTTTTGGAATCAGTGTTTTTGTTTATTCTACACAAGAGATGCTGTATTAGGTTATATGGGGACACAAATGGAACCGAATACTGAATGACCAGCTAGGACTTGACACGTGCAGTCCAGCAGGGGGAGCCCTTGTCATTGAGATATAATAATGAGTAGGAGCAGAGAGGATACTGATTGATTTGCAGCTTTATTAAACGCATTATTAATATTTACATCTACAGACCTTTGTTGAGCATTTTTATATCAGCCTCAATTCACCGTCTTTTAATAATAAAACATACAGTTTATAAAAACAACTGTCTCTCTCTCTAAGGGTGCTGTATTTACAACAAGAGTATAGGCTACATACACAGTGATTACAACATAAAAATATACAGTTTGCCTAATATGTATTCTTACCATCATGGTCTTGTATAGACCAGTCCAATACTGTAGCCTACCATGTTGTCTCCACATACCACATATAGGCCTACAGTAGCCCTAGTAGGCTACAGTGATTACATTATAATGTACAGTTGATAGACCAGTCCATGACTGTAGCCTACCATGTTTTAACCGGCCTAGAGGACATGTGTACATGAATACAAGTTAAAACAAAACACAAATATAAATAAGAGATGATTCTTTGTCTCAATGGGCTATTACTATAATATGCTAGCAGCTATCATTCATTTAATTTGGACTACACAGATAACACAATACAAATAATCTCTAATCCAGCTGTGTATATTGAAACGATTATGACCTTTTGTGTTCAATTGAGAGAAATATTCATCCACTCAAGTGATGTAATTCCTGTTACTCCATCTATCTTACTTTGGACATAATTGGAAATGCATATCAATTATTTTACACAAAATCTATTAACCAGTTTGACACTTTTTTTGGGCCCATATCGATATCCGATATAATTAATTGGTGTTATGGCCGATAACCGATATTACCGATGTCGATATGATCTCATTCTGTATTAAAAAAATATAATAATTTTGTCCATTCTGCACTGCAGGTTTATAGGCAAGTCAGATTGAACTTAAATACCTTTTATATTTAATACTGTGAGCTTGTAGATCTGTTCAAGCTGTTACTTTGGGCTTGTTTATCTGTAATGACAGACCGATTAATCAGACCGATTAATTAATCGGTCTGATTGATTAATCGAACTGATGCCGATTAATCTAAAAACAACTAGAATCGTCCGATACCGATGCAAATCAGATTAATGCTGATTAATCTCTTGATTAATCGGCATTAATCTGACTTGCCTAAGCCTGCAGTGCAGACACCCTGTTAAATGTATTCAGAATGGTTATAATTTTTCAATACAGAATGAGATCATATCGACATCGGTAATATCGGTTAACGGCCATAACACCAATTAATTATATGTACAATACAAATAATCTCTAATCCAGCTGTGTATGTTGAAACGATTATGACCTTTTGTCCTCACCTTCCCATGAATAAGTTCTATGTGTTCAATTGAGAGAAATATTCATCCACTCAAGTGATGTAATTCCTGTTACTCCGTCTATCTTACTTTGGGCATAATTGGAAATGCATATCAATTATTTTTACACAGAATCTATTAACCTATATGGGCACAGTTGTCAGTTGTCAGTTATCAGCCGTGCTGCAGCACATATAAACATTAAACATCAGCTCATTGTAGACTTGTAAACAGTGAGAGATAGGGTGTGTTTGATAGAGAGTGAAGAACAGAATGTTGTGTTTAACAAGTGAAGTCTATAGGCCCTCGGGTGGTGCAGCGGTAAAGTCTCTCTCTCTCTCTCTCTCTCTCTCTCTCTCTCTCTCTCTCTCTCTCTCTCTCTCTCTCTCTCTCTCTCTGAACTGTGTCATTCCTGTGATGAAACACCAGTGCTCTCATGACCCCAAACATACACTTCCTCCTTTGATTGTGTGTGTGTGTGTGACTCACTCACTTCCATTCATACTGACGGACAGTATATCTGTATGCAAATATAAGTAGACTGTCTATGATCTCTCCATAAAATAAACACGTCATTTCAGTTCACACAGTCAAGTGCTGTGTGTGTGTGTGTGTGTGTGTGTGTGTGTGTGTGTGTGTGTGTGTGTGTGTGTGTGTGTGTGTGTGTGTGTGTGTGTGTGTGTGTGTGAACCAGCCACGCCCGCGGGGACTGGACATGCGTATGCGTATGCCTCAGGGTGCTTCATAGATTTACAATAACTATGACTAATTAACTATTGATTAGACAGGTGAAAGGTGACAATTAAGTCGTGTGTCGGCACTGAGGAGAGTGCCCTGATAAAGCTGGCCGATGGAAAGTGCTTCTCATTGTTGACTCAAGGACAGTTGTAAACCACGTCGTTTACAGTACAAAAGCGGAAGTGTGTGTTAACATACCAGCCTTTATGAGAGTCAGACATTCCACCACATTACTGTACATCTGTGACTGTACTGCACAAGCTATAACTGTAACAGGTCACCTGAGGAACGCCCAGTCCCATATACAGTATACGCATACATACAGTTACAGTATACCTCAGCACATCACTGCAGCTCAAACAATGCAATTATTGACCAACCTCACCCCTGCCCCCCACTCTCTCTCTTCTGCCTCTCTCTCTCTCACGTACACATTGACGCAACACACACACACACACACACACACACACACACACACACACTGACACACACACACACACACACACACACATACACACACACACACACACACACACATGACCACAACTGTAGCACTGTGAAAGTAACACGTGTTTCTTATTTCTTATTTTTTTCTTTTTCTTTGTTTTGTTACATCACTATTGTGGCTGACTCACTGGAACAGGAAGTAGTCTTCTGAGTGTAGGGATTTATGAGGCTAAACTATTACAGTTTATGCTTACTAGGCTATACAATACATAATATTAGTGTTCCTAAACAAGGAGTTATTTCAGACAACTTTTAGTGCCGGTTTTCTATTCTTAAAAGATTACATTGAAATATTGTATTGTTATTGTTCTTATTATTCTTATGCATTAAGGGAATAAAGCATTATAGTGTATAGCAAAATACGTCATTATATGATGCGTTAGTGTGCAAATAGTCAATAAAAACTATTTGTTGCGCCCTCCGTCTCTCAACAAGAGAAAGTTGGCTGCTTTGCATTCCTCACCATTGTCACGGTCTGTGTGTGTGACTGTGTGTGTGCGTGCTTGCGTATGTACGTATGTGCGTGCGTGAGTGTGTATCATTGCCTTTAATCTGTGCTGTGATTGGACTGTTACCATGGCATTGGGGAAGGTGAAAAACATAAACAGGATGTCATGTCATAAATCACCCAGGCCTATATAGCTGCCGCCAGAATATCACCCAGTTCAACTCCAAACCCCAGCATGCAGTTCAAACCCCTTTGATCCGGTTGGATATTTATGAGCACTCGAGTTACAGTCCACGTACACCAGGGGAAGTGGGAAACTTTGAATATGGAGAGGGCCACTATATTTATTAAACTTTGAATAGGGAGAGGGCCACTATATTTATTAAACTTTGAATAGGGAGAGGGCCACTATATTTATTAAACTTTGAATAGGGAGAGGGCCACTATATTTATTAAACTTTGAATAGGGAGAGGGCCACTATATTTATTAAACTTTGAATAGGGAGAGGGCCACTATATTTATTAAACTTTGAATAGGGAGAGGGCCACTATATTTATTAAACTTTGAATAGGGAGAGGGCCACTATATTTATTAAACTTTGAATAGGGAGAGGGCCACTATATTTATTAAACTTTGAATAGGGAGAGGGCCACTATATTTATTAAACTTTGAATAGGGAGAGGGCCACTATATTTATTAAACTTTGAATAGGGAGAGGGCCACTATATTTATTAAACTTTGAATAGGGAGAGGGCCACTATATTTATTAAACTTTGAATAGGGAGAGGGCCACTATATTTATTAAACTTTGAATAGGGAGAGGGCCACTATATTTACACATTCACTCCAGAGGGCCACATTGAAAATATTGTTGTAGCCAGAATAGCAGATCTACAGGCTCAAAACGTGTCGCGTTTTGAGCCTGTAGATCTTCTAGGTTTTGCTATATTTGAATTTAAATACAGATTGTTTTTCTTCACTTTTTTAGATTGGAAGCCTGAAAAGTTAAAGTTTTTTTATTTAATTTCAAATGCATTTAGTTATACTTTAGTTGTAACTTTATGAACTCAAATGCTGTAGTGTCAGCTGTCACTTTTCTAGCAATTTGCTGTCTGTATTTGTGTCCCTTTTAAAAAGTGCATTATGAGAGCTTTATTTATTTACATAATGTGACACTCCACCTGCTATAACAGACGGCACTTAAGTAATACAGTACAATACAGTAGCACAATGTCTGAGTCATGCCGTGGACACTCCCACTCACCCCATCCATAACTCTCCTCCCCACAACCACTTTCTATGACTGAACACACGCTTCCCTTCCTCTCTCATGTTTATCACTAACATATAACTAGGACAATACAAGATTTCCTGCACGCCTCAATACGAAAACATGTACAGTAGAGAGATTCCCTTAAGAACACCGGAGGCTGTTGTGTAAATGAATCACCACTCAGACGGATAGATAGATAGATAGATAGATAGATAGATAGATAGATAGATAGATAGATAGATAGATAGATAGATAGATAGATAGATAGATAGATAGATAGATAGATAGATAGATAGATAGATAGATAGATAGATAGACAGTGTGTGCATGCCTGCAATGTTGCATATTGTTTTGTTTAAACGCACCGTCCTTATGAATGAAGAGTTGTGTTTGTTCAAGGGATTTGCTAAAGTAAATAACAGGACCTGCAGTGGCTGCTGCCTATATGAAAGCTTTACATACATTCACAATGATTTACTGTCACTATTGTTGCTTGAAATAACGGTTTGTTACATTCCTTCCTGTCTTGAATCTGTTTTATTTTATTTTATTTGAAAAGGTGTTAAAAGACCTCCTTTAAAAGTATTGGTAACACTTTAAGCCCACATTGTCATAAACATAGAGCAGCATGCTCTTGCTCTTATTGACTTTAATCCTTATACAAATGACTTGTATACCTACTTACTATAAACACATTAAGCAGACAATAAGCTATCATAAAGTTGTTAAGTTATAATCACACACACACTCCGCACACAACGGCTTAATTGTTTAGGTGTGGTGATCGTTCACGACACTTGACTCAGTGCCAAAGATGCGAGTACTTCAGGTGACAGCGGCAGTGACGGATTAACCCCTCTCAAGGCCCTGGTGCTTCACCAAATCAAAAGGCCCCTACTGATTCAGCCAAAATATTAATTAATTAATTAACATGCATGCGTTTAGCGCATATCCACTACTGCCTGCGCTGCCCGCTGGCACACAAGACACAGCAGCCAGCAGGCACTGCACTGGGCACAGCCTTTCCAACTTCAGTCTCTGCTAAACTAACTGCAATTTTCCCGAAAAATAATTAGCCTATATCTACAAGCTCCATTAGCAGGCAGCAGCATGTTTTGTCTAAATTGTCTTTGTGGCCAACAAATGTAGCTACATTTGCAAACAGTGCTGTTGACCATGTTGTTACATGGTCCATATAACGTGTGCACCAACAGACAATGCCAATATGCTATATTAATATTAGAACGTTAATTATTGACGACAATGCAACCTGTGGGTGCAACGTCACTGAAAACTTTCATGATAGCAATTCAATTAATTTACTCACGAGTGCTGGAATCGTGAAATGGAGGATGTAAGAACACACTTTTGTTGCATTAGAGCAGGGTAAATATGAAGTTTTGCGCCAAGGTCTTGTTTATATTCCTCTTACATAGGCTGTATGTTATTGTCGCAACAACACACGTTGGTCGGTCTGAGTGAGGGGGGCCTTCCTGATTGAGGGGGCTTCTGACGGTGTCGCTTACTCGCTTCCCCTCGAGGAGGAAGCGACGCGCAGCCGTCGGGAACCCCCCCAAACAGACTGCTCCCCCCCCCCCCCCTCCCGAAAACTGCTACAGAAACTGTCAGACGAGAAGACCAAAAACACTAGCGGGGGTTCTTATGTTGCGTTATATTTTTCGAAAGAAGCAACAGCTGTACCTATAGTCTCGTACCAGGCCCTGCAAGCTTCGGGCCCTGGCGCTTAAGCTCCACCTAGTTCCATTGTTAGTCCGGCTCTGGACAGCGGTACTTTTCCTGACGAATCCTACTTGCATTCACATAGTCTGTGAGAAATAATAACACCTTAAAACATTAATAGGAACACGTTGTCAAGTCGTTCACTGATTCAGTGTGTCCATGAGCAACTGTAAATAATTGATTGATTGAAATATTTATTAACAGTTTGCAGAATCACAGTACATCTCAAGCACAACTCAATACAAATACTGTTAACTGTGAGTGGACGACCCAATAAAGCATTACACTTGTCTACAAGAGGGTCCACCATGTTCAATTCATCAAAACATTTAGAGACGTACTACAAATAGACACTACTATATAGCCAAAGAACAGAACAGGAATTCATCATATTGATGACTAGATTCTTTTTTATTAGGATACTGTGGCAGTTCAGCCTGCCACTGAGACTGCATGGCTAGAGTTTGAAATTTGTATTGTGTATGTTGCAGATAATTATATTTCGAGCTGTGTATGTATATTGGACGACTCTTGATTGTTAATTGCTTGTTGTCTCCATGGTAGGGAGCAACTTTCAGCTGTGGGGAACCTACCAACAGTATGAGGGTTTGTTTAGAGCACCCTGCTTTCTCATTGTTTGTATGATATGGTTAATTGATTGAATAATTAGTTATGTATAATATGTGATGAATAATAATATGTGTTGTCCCTGGACATTATGAAGTACTGGTGTAATTGTGGAATCAATTCAGGGTGGTACGTTCCAGTGGGAGGGGCTTAGACTTTATATGTAGGGAGGCCTCCCACTGCCTGGCAGTCAAAGTAGGACTGTGGAGGTGGAAGGAGCTAGGGCCACCTGTCCAGTAATCACTGTCTGTAAATACTTTTGTTTTGGTGAATAAAGACAAACAGCTCTGCACCAAGGACAGCCTGGAGGTTATTTCTATATATTTTTTCCCGGTTTTCACACTACCCACACTAGGCAAGTGTGACAGACACCCATTGGCTTTTAGCCATGACAAAACCAAAGCCAATCTTCCTGGGGTCCGACTACTACAGACAAAACAATTAACGGAAACATTACATCAGCTTTCATGAACCACTGCTAATGTGTCATACTGAAGCAAATCAGTGTCATAGATGTAGGCTATATTATTATTATAGTGACAGACAGACGGGAAAGGGGGAGAGAGACCAAGGACATGGCTGACCATTTGGTTGCCCTACTCGGATATATTTGTGCTGCCCCACTCGCCCGACGAGAGTGCTGCATTTTCTCATGCAGATCGGCTACTTTTGGTGTTTTTGAGGACGCACGCACGTCACACGGGTGCTCGTTATTACACGGCGGAGCAAATTGTTATTATGAGGGTCGGCTTGGCACTTTCTGGAACATTTTGTTTCCCCCCCTCGGCGTGCTGCCCTATACTCGCAGTGCGTATTGCGGTAGCGACGGCTGGTTTGGCAGCCTATAGGTGCCCAGACGGTTGAGCTTTAACCGTCCGGGCCGTCATAGATGTATTCTGACGAAAACCTGGTTCTCCCATCACCCAATTTGTTTGTGTTTGACCTTTGTCTCTCAAGGTCAAATGCTTTCATTGTCTCCATGCACAATAATACAACTGTTGCAGCCAGTGAAATTCTTAGATTTAGAACCTGGTCAACAGTATAACAACACATTTACAATAATACATGGAATATCTATAATAATATATAACCGAAATAATAAATTGTGTTTCAGACAGAAGTGTAGGCCTATAACTACGATATGTATCTCAGTGGTTCACAAACGTTTTCATGTCAAGGACCCTCACATTGACACCAATTAGCCCGCGGCTCCCCATTTGAAGAGATATGCCAGGGTCCTCCATAAAGAGAACATTTTTACAGCTCTAGCAGTGATTCTCAACCAGTTTGATATGCAATATGGCTCCCATTTAATGGCATTTATATCTCTGAGACCCCAATTTGTATTTAAAATCAATGTTAATTTAACCCCATAAGGGCCCATTTGGTTCCAAACTATCATTTAGCTGGGGACCCCCTGGAACTGCCTCAAGGACCCCACTTTGGGAACCACTGCTGTATCTTATTGTCCGCTGCTGTTCTATGGAGCGTGCGTCAATGCAGCTGACATATATCAGCCACACACCCCAATCATGTGTGAAGCAGCAGGTGCCTCCACTATTAAAATCAGTTTGGTTTGTTGTCAGACTGACATAATGTTGTGTTATGGCAGCGGTCCCCAAACGTTTTTTGGCCGTGCACCCCCTGTTACCTCCTGACCTATAGCTGACGCACGCCCCCTGCACGCTCAGTCTCGTTATATTTGCCCGGAAATGATACTTTTTTTAATAGGATTATGGCAAATAATCACAGAATGTCACTGTACTGAGAGACAGGCAGCTGCTGTATACTCCCGCAGCTGCTCTATACATCTCCTTACAACAGTGTTTTACGGGTTTTGCCGTTTGTGCTAAATAACACCATAAATGCTCATTCATAGTCTGGACTTTTGGTGGTGGGGTGACCACCGGAGCTGTAATAGCGTTGAGCGGTGGTGAGTAAAAACAGAGAGGAGGGCTGGGGCGGTGGTTTTCTCTACACCGCGGCTCGTGACGTCATGTTGTAGTTCGGTGGTCACCTCACCACCGATAAATCCAGACTATGAATAACGCTTAAAACCGCCATTACCCTTTTCATGTCACGCACCCCGCATAGAGGGTGTTTGCGCACCACAAGGGGTGCACGTAGACATGCACCACATGGGAAACCCATGTGTTATGGTATAGGATACTTAAATTAAACAAATACAGGTTGTCCTGCCAACACACAGTTAAATTACAGTAATAATTATAACACAGATAGTCTCAGGTAATATACAACTTATAGGCTCAGTATAGTCAAACAAATGTTTCTACCAAACAGAAAACACTCAGGAGATGGTCAGCAGCACTTCTTTAATGTGACGTATTTTGATTCAACACTATAATAATTATTAGGTCTACAGTAAAGTCAATTATTTCATTTGAGAAAAGCAGTTTCATCACATCATCAGTGATTAAGGACACTATAGTCTTGTTAGTCTTCATCATTTAGGATGAAATGTAAGACAAGTACAATCTTGACACAACAAATAGCAATAAACAGCTCGTCTCCTCACAGATATACAGCAACCTCAGGGAATCAATATTTACCATGAGTTGACATAAAATATGTATACATTACACACAATATGAATGACATTATTGAACAGGAATGTGAGAGGCAATATGTTATATCCTAGCCTATAGTATACTTCAACACCGGTCCTAGTGCATGTGCAATAATTGTCTCCACCAGGCCGAAGGCATGTGGGGAGAGTATGTTTTGCACTCCGTCCGTCCGTGTGTGTGTCCGTGTGTCCGTCCGTCCGTCCGTGTGTCCGTGAGCAGCTAATCTCGGCCACCGTTAACCCGGTCGATGCCAAATTTTGCGCACACACTCCCTGGATGCCAACGATGAACCTCTGCCCCAAACTTTCCAGAACGGCCTGTTATAGCGCCACCAGGAGGCTGCTTTGTGCAAAACAAGTTTTTGCACAGTACACCTACAGATTTTGTCCAAACATCACACAAATTGGTACACAGTCTCTCTAGAGCCATTCAACCAAACCGGTCTTTCAGATTTCTCAGACTCCATCCTGATTGGTTAAGATTGGCTTCCAAAGTTCACAGGAGTGCTCAGTTTCAAACAAAATGCTGCAAATCATGAACACATCGCGTGATTTCCCTGAAATTGTGCACGCACATTCCCACTAGGCCGAGGACGAAATGCCACATGAACAATTTCAACTCAGCCTCAAGGTGGCGCTATAACTGGCCGAAAAGTGTTTTTACCTCTAACTGCACGGATCTGTGGATAACTTTGTATGCCAACTCCCTAGAGGCCAAGGAAAAACCTTTGCCTGGAATTTTTCACATCTGCTCTTTATAGCGCCACCAGGAGGCCAACATATGTAAAACACATTTTCTATTATTACTCCTTCAGATTTTATCCAAATTTCACGCAAATCGGTACACATGATCTCCATAGTCATGTGATCAAGGCAGGTTTGTTTGATTTCTCATATTCCATCCTGATTGGCCACGATTGGCTCCTACAGTTTTCAGGAGTAGCCCGCTTTGTACAAATCGCCACAACTCAACACAGCGTCCGATTGCGATGAAACTGTGCACGCATATTCCCACTAGGCTGAGGAAGAAATCCTGGTGGAGACCTGTGCCCAGAAGGGCACTTTTTCTAGTTCATATTAATTTACCCATATCCATAATTATGCACTTCATAGAGTCCATATTTTATAGCTATCTCCCCTCATGCTTTTAATACATTTTCTTTATAATAATAATAATAACAATAATAATCTACAGTATTCTGATTCTGAGATATGAATGCTATATTTAATATTAAACTAGTTACATCTGTTCACAATGTATATAATATATTAGGTATTTTATAATAAATATCTAGACAATACAATGTCATATTTAGGGGATTTAATACATTATTATGTAAGTATTTCAACTTCCACAGTCGAAATACTTAACACATTATAAATGATGGGGGGTGCCATCCCAGATTACTAGACGCTAATGGAAGTAACTCTGAAACAGCTGTCATGTCTTGTGGAATTTGTATTATTTGAACTTATCCAGTTTGAGTGAGACATGACATCTCTAACCCATTCTATATGAGATAGAGGTGACATAGGAACACTCTACCCAGTTAAGGCTCATTCATAGTCTGGACTTTCGGTGGTGAGGTGACCAACTGCTCCGGTGGTGAGGTGACCACCGGAGCTGAAATAACGCTGAGCAGTGGTGGTGAGTAAGAACAGAGAGAAGTAAGGGCTGGGGCGGTGGTTTGCTCTTCACCGCGGCTCATGACGTCACGTTGTAGTCCGGTGGTCACCTCACCACCGAAAATCCAGACTATGAATAACGCTTTACTCTACCCAGTAAACTACGACCACCCCAAATAATAGTGTAATTGTGGTCTGTACTGTAGTGATGTCCTTACACGTGACAGAGACCTAAATATATAGAGGTAGGCTGTTTAGTTCAGACTAGAGCTTGGGCTGGTTGAGGGTCCTATCTGAGGGTTGGTAGACCCCGGCGTACTGTATATGATACAGTTGTGAGATAATCCTGAGTTTCTTCTGGCTTTTAAATGGGTGTAAAATGTAAACTATGACTAAAGCTTACAGTATCTTGGTTAGCTGGAGGAGATTCACACCTCGGTTGACTAATCGTGGTTTACTGGCTGAGATATAAATGGGGGTTTAAATTCAGATTTAAAAAAATCTGATTAAAACTATACTCACTTCTACTAAGCCTGTGTGAACTGGAAGGTAACAGGTGTTGAGAGTTGGTCTGTTCTACTGTATATGTTACAGTACATAAATACACATACAATAATCATGAATGAATAGTAGTATAGTATAATATATAAGTATGAAACATGTAGATTCATAGCACCTAATAATGTATTTTCTCATTGATTATAGTCTGTGCATATAAAGCTGTTTAAAATGTGATGTTCTGTTTGTTCTCTCAAATAGTGTGTACAGGACAGTTAGCAAATTTAGAAATCAGAGAAGCTAAACCATGCAGACCAAGTCAAACAAAAACGTACATTTAAGTTGTGACATCCCTTACAGTACATGGGATAGCTGCAATCCAGCGAGACAGAAAGAAATGGCTGCTATGTTTTCCACCATCGCGTGTGTATGCGTGATTGAGTGCATGTCTCCCCTCATCTCTCTGTCTCTCTCTCCATCAACGACCTTCAGACCTGGGTTGTTGACACTCCGTTCATAGGACTGACCTCAGAGACACCATCCATAGGCCTGGACAGAAGGAGGGGGGTTCATTAGTCTCGCGCTGCCAGACTGTTGCCTCTCGCAATTTCCAAATGCTTCCGTCATACACTCTGGAGCAACCATAGAGTTATATATCTATGGGAGCAACGGCAGTTCTATCATGAGTCAAATATAAATGCTTCCGTCATACACTCTGGAGCAACGGCAGTTCTATCATGAGTCAAATACAAAGCGGACGTGGAGCCTCCTCCCCGTCTTTACAGTCCCACAAGTGTATCCTAATATAAATAGAAATCATCTAAGCACATATAGTGTACTGCTTAGCAGAAATGGAAATACAAAAGAATCCCTAAAGATATTTTTAGATGTATTTTTGTGAACGGAAATGACAAACAGATTACTCTGATTTTGAGATGTGTAGTTCCAGACTCTATATCGCATTCAGGGATTGTGGAATATAGCAAAGGTAAGCAACCTTTGGCACCGGTGCCAACATTGGCACAAAGAAGGGTGATCACTGGCATGAATTGGTTTAAAATAAACTATAAGTCAAATAAATGAAGGCCCTCACATTTGTATCAACATCCTACGCATAATTCTGCATTCATTAAAACTCTGAACTCTGACTGGGGAGGGAGTCTGGGAGATAAGTGGATTATTGCTTCTCCCATTCTAATTATATCATAATCATTACCTATAACCATGTGAAAGTAAATATTTTACAAGAAGGGAAAAGGTTATATCCGTGGGTACACAAAATATGTTGAATGTTTGATGTTGTGTCATTAAAATGCATGTTCACAATGACATGGCACACCGACTATCTAGAAAATAATTTCATTTCAAAAAGGTTGCAGACCCCTGGAATAGAGTATAGAAGTGTAGAACTACCATTTGCAAAAGAAAAGGAAAAAAAGGTTGAGGTAAATGACACTGAGGTAAGTCGACATGAATTCCAACATGACACTTCCTGTAGCCTATACCTGTCCTTGGTCTCAGCTGGATTCGCACGTCTGCACAATCTGCGTCCAAACTCCAGAACGCTTCGTCTCTTCTTATAAACCAGGCCACAGATGATGCTGATGACGCCGAGGACGATGATCAACCCTGCCCACCAGGGAAACGGTCCCCCTGAGAGATAGACTGACAGATGAAGAGATTGAGAGATGAAGATCAGAGCTTCAGGCATCCTTACAGCTCCATGATCAACTGTTGTTACAATAATAGCTTTTATAGATCAGTGATTTATACAACTCAATGATATGATACACAAGTATGTACAGTTACTGAAACAGACACCTACACACGCGCACGCATGCGCACACGCACACACACACACACACACACACACACACACACACACACACACACACACACACACACACACACACACACACACATCTTACGTCAAACTGCTCCGTTTTGCAGCATAAGAAGAAAGGTAAAGAGTTACAATTCTCCACAGAGATTAGCAAAGGCGTGAATGCAAGTTGTTAGTACAGTAGTAGTATATAGAAGTAGGCAAACTTATTTGTGCAGCACACCAAGGCACTGCAGTGTGCTTTATATATAAAAGTATTTAGCCCATAAGACACTTAAAAGAGAGTGCAATAAAAACGAAACAGAAAAATAAGATTTGCCTGTATTTAAACAAAGCAAAACACAAAATGACAGGTCTTTAGCTCTATAATATAATATATCATAATTCATCTTTGCACTCACCCGTTTCGTCAACAGGTCGCCGGTCTGGAGGTTCCTTCAGGTCTGTAAAATTCAATAACATTTGTGTTATTTTCATTGTGTGACTTTGCTTTGTGATTCCCGTCTATGTTGGCCACATGCATTTCAAGTTCAACTTCCATCCACGATCCTCACGAGCTGATTCTCATACTATGGGTGCGTTCGGATATACAGTAGACACTGTGTGCACTGGTGCCAAAATTATACAAACCAATACGCTCTTAGCTTACGCATGTTTCATGATAACTACTTTTTATGTGTGATGCATTGCCATGCTTTTTGTTTTTGCTTATTGTAAATCGCTCTGGATTAAGAGCGTCTGCTAAATGCCTAAATTGTAATTGTAAATTGTGAGTGCGATGTACGTACATGTGACGTCATTAAAATACTGTTCCCCCGAAAAAGATACAAATGAATCACCATTACACCACTGGTCAGGACAGAAGTACGAGTAGTGTACCACTACTAGTCTACTCTACAGGTACTACTGATGTATTACTGGTACTAGTGCTTACATTACCGCTGGTACTACTGCGTGTATTACCAAAGAGGGTTGGACATGTGGGCTCTGTAATGACACACGGGTAAAACTGAATTAATAAGCAGCACAATCTATCTATCTGTCTTTACTGTTTCTAAGTATTACTACCGCTACTGTTACTATTAGTATAGCTATGTTTCTATTACTACCACTGCTGCACACCAGTGCGTCAAAATTGCATCACCTGTCTGAGTCATTTTTACCAAACGTTAAAATGCTTGTGAATCTGGCAATCTGCTTTCTTCCGTACAGATGGGTTTACGGAAGTGCAAGGATATATGAAGAAGGAACAGCCACATTCTAGACCATAAGGTCTAATGGACACACTGGGAGGAAAACAAAAAAAAAAAAAAAAAAATAAAAAAAAAAAAATAAAATAAAATAAAATAAAATAAAATAAAATAAAATAAAATAAAATAAAATAAAATAAAATAAAATAAAATAAAATAAAATAAAATAAAATAAAATAAAATAAAATTCAGACAGTCCTAGTTATTTACCCCTGCGCCACCCAAGCGCTAACCTTACCACAGTGGAATGTCATTTCTGTCCCTTTCCCTACTTTTCACTCAATTGTTTAGACCAAATCAAGGACCCCCAAATTGACATTAATTAGCCCACGGACCCCCATTTGAAGAGATATGCCAGGGACCCCCACATAAGAGAAGATTTTTACACAGTGATTCTCAACCCATTTAATTTGAAGGACCCCCGGCCCCAGTTTAAAATGTAAAAAGAACCACCGCTCATCCGCTGAAAAAACTTAAGTGAGGTGCTGGAGCCACAAAGGGAACATGAGAAAAATAAAATCTGCACACAATCAATGTACTTATTTAGCAAGCTTTCGGTCTACTGACTTCTTCAGGCATAGAAGGCCCCCCTGCAGTTTGACATGCATTAGTCTACGGACCCCCCATTTAATGGCATTTCTATCTCTGAGACGCCAATGTATATTGTAAAATCAATGTTAATTTAACTCTGAGAGAGTGTACAAATGGAACCAAATGGACCCTCTCAGAGTTACACACCCATAAGGGTCCATTTGGTTCCAAACTATCATTTAGCTGGGGACCCCCTGGAGCTCTCTCAAGGACCCCTGGGTGGTCCCGGACCTCACTTTGGGATCCACTGGACTTTAGACTCACCGGCATTGAAGCTGCTGTCAATGGCTTCAGTGAGTGCTTCCATGCCCAGCTTGACTCTCTCAGCCATGTTGCAAACCACATGGATAATGGTGTCCGCAGACGAGCAGGGCACACAGCGAGACGGGCCAAACCACATGGATAATGGTGTCCGCAGACGAGCAGGGCACACAGCGAGACGGGCCAAACCACATGGATAATGGTGTCCGCAGACGAGCAGGGCACACAGCGAGACGGGCCAAACCACATGGATAATGGTGTCCGCAGACGAGCAGGGCACACAGCGAGACGGGCCAAACCACATGGATAATGGTGTCCGCAGACGAGCAGGGCACACAGCGAGACGGGCCAGGGGGGCGCGTGTCGGAACACCCCGCCATGTCAGATGGCCGTCCTCTCCACAGGGAGCCGATACTCTCCAAGTCGTTGAAGACGTGGGTCAGATTCACCGCGTTGGGGTCGGTGGTACTGTAGCAACTGAGCGGCATCTGTGTATATAAGAGAGAGGTTCATTATTAATGTGCAGCATGTCTTTAATGCTTTTCATTTGAATTGAAATACAGCACAGAATGTATAGCGACAACCACATCATGTCTAATACTAATACTCTTTTCCTTTACTATTATATATACTAATATATATACTATATTATATATACTCTCACTGAGTCACTGTGTGTGTGTGTGTGTGTGTGTGTGTGTGTGTGTGTGTGTGTGTGTGTGTGTGTGTGTGTGTGTGTGTGTGTGTGTGTGTGCGTGTGTGCGTGCGTGCGTGCGTGTGTGGGGGGGGGGGGGGGGGCATGCATGCATGCACACGAGTCATCCTCCTCCACCCTCCACTGTGGGCAACGCCAACCTGTTCATCGTAGCACTTCTTCGATGGAACACACATAAGCACTCCATCTATGACTACAATAACTGCTTTTGTAAATTTACTCCAGTAGTAGGCCTAAGTACGTTTTTGAATTCTGGATTTTTACTTTTTCCACCCACCACACATATTGGCCAGTGGCCACAATTAACGCACGGACACCTGTCAGTTGTGTACGGCACTGGCAGTGTTCCGCGTGCCCCGTACGCCATACCGACGCAGGAGGGCATGTAGCCTATAGGCTAGCTCTGGTCCATATAGCCTTACTGCTTACCTATAGGCTATGATGATGGCAGTCTGGCGGAGGCTGACCGACATTTGTTCTGTCTGTAAACTATCATGGAATACCACGGCGGCATGTCATTGACACTGATTAGATCTACCGGTATGCGCGGCGCGCCAGACAGCTAGAAGGGATCCTCAAAGTCAGCATGTGCCTCATGTGTTGAACCGTGCAGACGGTCTGCTCCTGTGAGCAGCGTTTACTGTATATATTGTATTATTTATTATATGCAATAACCTCGCCGTATAATCACATGCGCAACTCTGGCGTCCATGAGCGGAGCACAATATAGCCTACATTTATAACAATCTCTATAACAAACGGATGAAACTTAAGTGAACTATTATTAACGCACCTTCTTTCTTTGACGGATAGTGACGAAGTGAACTGTTCCTTCTTCTTCACCGGCCGGGAAATACCGGTGAAAAGATGCACCACTTTGCAGCCACAGCCATACCCGCCCACCTCTCTCCCTCTCACCAGACAGAGCCTTAATTGTCTCCACCAGGCCGAAGGCATGTGGGGAGAGTATGTTTTGCACTTCGTCCGTCCGTGTGTCCGTCCGTCCGTCCGTCCGTCCGTGTGTGTGTCCGTGTGTCCGTGAACAGCTAATCTCGGCCACCGTTAACCCGGTCGATGCCACATTTTGCACACACACTCCCTGGATGCCAACGATGAACCTCTGCCCCAAACTTTCCAGAACGGCCTGTTATAGCGCCACCAGGAGGCCGCTTTGTGCAAAACAAGTTTTTTCACAGTACACCTACAGATTTTGTCCAAACATCACGCAAATTAGTACACAGTCTCTCTAGAGCCATTCAACGAAACCGGTCTTTCAGATTTCTCAGACTCCATCCTGATTGGTTAAGATTGGCTTCCAAAGTTCACAGGAGTGCTCAGTTTCAAACAAAATGCTGCAAATCATGAACACATCGCGTGATTTCCGTGAAATTGTGCACGCACATTCCCACTAGGCCGAGGACGAAATGCCACATGAACAATTTCAACTCAGCCTCAAGGTGGCGCTATAACTGGCCCAAAAGTGTTTTTACCTCTAACTGCACGGATCTGTGGATAACCTGGTGGAGACCTGTGCCCAGAAGGGCACTTTTTCTAGTTCTCTCTCTCTCTCTCTCTCTCTCTCTCTCTCTCTCTCACCACCAGACAGAGCCTTCTAGATTTATCTCTCTCTCTCTCTCTCTCTCTCTCCAGACAGAGCCTTCTAGAAGCTCTTTCTCTCTCTCTCTCTCTCTCTCTCTCTCTCTCTCTCTCTCTCTCTCTCTCTCTCTCCCCACCACCTTGTTGATTTTATCAATGATAGAGAATAAATACACCTGGATTACTATTACACTTTGTTGTTGTGAGAGATGCATTTCAGCTGAGACAGAACATCCCTAATAGTTTCTAAGTCATTTACAGTTTGGTGCTTGTGGCTTATTAAGGACAAAGCATATAACAAAACTGCTTTCAAGTAGGCCTACTTTAATTTAATACATAGCTGTTACTTGCACAAATGCAGAAGTGTGGTAGGCTATGTTTATATATCCTTAGGCTATAAAACTCAGTATTACAATTAGACCCGTTTATAACTCTGTGTGTGTGTGTGTGTGTGTGTGTGTGTGTGTGTGTGTGTGTGTGTGTGTGTGTGTGTGTGTGTGTGTGTGTGTGTGTGTGTGTGTGTGTGTGTGTGTGTCTCCACTTTCTAATGCTTCCCTTTCTCCCCTAGGCCTACGCCCTATCTCTCCACTTCCTGAGTCCTGACGGAGATGAACTTCAACCTGCATTAGCTTCTTAGAGAGGGAGCTATCAGCAACAGCCAACAAGGGTGGTAAATAGAACAATTAAACAAAACCATTTGTTTTTGTTAAGGCAGGGCTGGACTGGGACAAAAATCTGGCCCTGACATTTTTGCGGAATTTGCCTCAGACTGGTCTGATATCTCAAACCCTCACCAGTCCCTAACCCTAACCTCCCACGGGCAGCACACCTAAACCTAACCTTAACCAAGTTAACCCTCTCCCAACCCTTAACGCTCCCCTCACCAACCTCAATCCGGTCGTCTTAACACACCCCTCACCAACCTCAATCCGGTCGTCTTAACGCACCCCTCACCAACCTCAATCCGGTCGTCTTAACACACCCCTCACCAACCTCAATCCGGTCGTCTTAACGCACCCCTCACCAACCTCAATCCGGTCGTCTTAACACACCCCTCACTAACCTCAATCCGGTCGTGTTAACGCACCCCTCACCAACCTTATTCCGGTCGTGTTAACGCACCCCTCACCAACCTCAATCCGGTCGTCTTAACACACCCCTCACCAACCTTATTCCGGTCGTGTTAACGCACCCCTCACCAACCTCAATCCGGTCGTGTTAACACACCCCTCACCAACCTTATTCCGGTCGTGTTAACGCACCCCTCACCAACCTCAATCCGGTCGTGTTAACACACCCCTCACCAACCTTATTCCGGTCGTTTTAACGCACCCCTCACCAACCTTAATCCGGTCGTTTTAACGCACCCCTCACCAACCTTAATCCGGTCGTTTTAACGCACCCCTCACCAACCTTAATCCGGTCGTCTTAACGCACCCCTCACCAACCTTAATCCGGACGTTTTAATGCACCCCTCACCAACCTTAATCCGGTCGTTTTAATGCACCCCTCACCAACCTTAATCCAGTCGGACCAATGCTATGTAAATGGTAAATGGTGCATTTATATATTGCCTTTATCCAAGGCGCTTTACATATATTGTGCTTTACATTCACACATTCATACACCAATGACAGGGGAAACCATGCAAGGCACAAACCAGCACATCGGGAGCAATTAGGGGTTCAATGTCTTGCTCAAGAACACTTCGACACTAACTCTGCGGTTACCATCCGGCCACTCTACCCGTGAGCCACCACCGTCTATGTCTAACCAATGCTATGTCTAACCATTATGCCTCCCCAGTGATGGTGGGGAGGCATACTTTGGTTAGACATAGCATTGGTTAGACATGGGTTACGGTTAGGTTTAGGTGTGCTGCCTCGTGGGAGGTTAGGTTTAGGGTGAGGGTTTGAGATAGGTTGTAGATGTAGGACTGACTGGTCTAACCAATGACTAGTCTAAACCAAAAACTGTCTAAACTAAGTACTGCACCCGTGATGGTGCAGTGCTCTTATTTAACCCTAGTATCAACACATTAAAGCAGAGAATGAGCTATTATAAAGTGGTTAAGTCATAATCACACCACACTTTGTCTCTGTACACAATGGCTTATGTGTTTAAATTAGGTGTGGCTGGTTCATTCCTTCACAGCACTTGACTCAGTGCCAAAGATAATACACTGGACAGGTAGCCTACCTCAGGTGACACTGGGTTTGTTTGTCAAGGCTCCTGATTCCTGTGTCCATATGATATGGGCAACTGTAAATAATCATCTTATTGACTAGATAGATTCTATTGTAGTTATACAGTGTCTTTGTTCTCTCAACCACTTGTTTTTTGGCTGATGCGTGTCTCAAGGTCCATTGCTTTCTTTGTCTCATGCATGATCATTGCAGCACTGCCTGCATTTTTACAAATTCTTATTCAGAACTTCATCAGTAGTATGGACGACAATGCATGCAATAAGGTCAAAATATCAAAATAGCAGAAGCAATGCAAATGGCATATATGGCAAGTTGGCAACAAAGAACAAATAAACTGTAATCATCATTATATGCGATGGAAGAATGCTTGTATTGAAATTGTAATAGTGGTGTATTTCTTACGGCAAGTTGCCCCATGCCAATATGGAGATGCTAATGGACAGTGCGTGGAGTCTATAGGCATGACAGTACCACTATGATCACTTCATTCTTTGACCTATAAAGAGCTATAGCGTAATTCGTTGTCTTGCAGAAACCTCATATCTTCATATATTTTATCTGCTTGTTTTTTTATCCTACTTTAGTGTCATGCAAAAGTAGCAAAAATTGCCAATCTATAAGCTCACAACGCTTGAAGACCTGCTATTTGTTAAAGTTTTTTAATGAAAGTTATAGATCCATTAGAAACACATATTTCCACTATTTCCCCCCCATTTCCTGATTTATTTATTTTTACAATTTTGGACATACAATTAGGTTTCCACCTGACAGGGACAACACTACACCGTAGGCCTACACATTACAAACAAAAAAATATCGTAAACAGAAAACATTCAGAGGTGGTCAGCACTTCTTTAATTTGATATAATGTATTCACCATAATTAGGATCATATACGTAGTAAAAAAAAATGAATAGGAGTTCTACCAATCATCCATGATTAAGGACACTTTGTTATATAGTCAAACCAATCACATCATAGTCAAAAAATCACACCTGTGAAGTGTGAAGTGAGTGGTGCAACTCCGTGTGGGGGTGGGGGTGAAAAACAACCATGCTGTTTTCGTGCTCAGACGCACCCAGCCAGCCACCCAGCCAGCCAGCCACCCAACCAGCCAGCCACCCACCCACCCAGCCAGCCACCCACCCACCCAGCCACACACATAGCTCCGTAAGGGAGTGGTTGCACCACTCAAAAATCTTGACAGAACAAATGAACAATAGACAATTGATCTTTCGGTCACCTCACAGATACATCAACATCAGGGAATCCATATTTAACAGTTGACATAAAACATTTATACCATATGCATATACAATACAATATGATATATGTATATAATATATTGACAACAGCTACAGTATAATGCATGTGCAATATTTCACATTTATTTTCCCATATCCCTATTTCTGCACTTCATAGCCTCTACATTTTATAGTGGAGTTTGTTTATCCATATTCTCTGAGAGCTTACTACATGTAAATGTGTTTTTACAGTTTGCACACTGTATTGCACTAACCACACAAACATGTTCATCATTATAGTGCAAGCGTGCATAATATGTATTCTGATATATTATATAATTATTTAATATTAAACTATATAGTTAAATGTACATACTAGTGTATATAATATATATATTGGAAAATATAATACATAACATATAGATTCAATAAAATGTCATGTTTAGTTGTTTTTATATGATGTAACTCATAGTATATTTATGTATTTCAACTTCCACAGCTGAAAGACTGGTTATAATTATAAATGACGAGGTTGTAGGATATCCTATCCCACATTACTAGAAGCTAACTGTTTCTTCAGGTTAATCTTCGCACATACAGTATACATATACTTGGCAGACTGGGAGGCGAACTGGTGACCTTCTGATTACCAGATGACCTCTCTACGAGGTCTGGAGTGGTCTCTTCACACACATGTGAGACAATGTCCTAGAAATATAGAGGTATAGGCTGTTTAGATACAACATTAAAGCCTGGGCTGGTTGAGGGGATACTCTGGGACATATCTGAGTCTTGATAGACCCCTAGACGATACAGTTGTGAGATAATCCTGAGTTTATGCTGGTTTTTAAATGGGTGTGAAAATGTAACCCAGTAATGAAGCTTATCGTGGTTAGCTGTAGCCTGTAGGAGATAAACACCATGGTTGACTTAACGTGGTTGAGATAAACACCGCGGTTGACTAATCGTGGTCAATGGCTGAGATGTGAGGTTTAAAGGCTCACTTCTACAAAGCTATGGTTTCCCTGTGTGTAATTGAATGGTAACAGGTGTTAAGAGGTTGTCTATTGTATATGGCACAGTGCATAAATACACAGCTTTGAGTACAATAATCATGAATAATGGTATGAAGTATGAATAATGTAGATTAATCGCACCTAATCATGCATTTTCTTATCGATTATAGTCATCTATAAAAAGCATTTAAAATTAGTTTGAACTTTAGAAACTAAGCTAACTAAGCTAAACAACCTAGAGACTGATTCAAACAAAAAGGTACTTAAAGGACGACTTCACCACTTTTCATTCTTCATATAATTGGCCCTCGATCCTCACTAATGTTCATGATAAAAATGACACAATTGTTTCAGTCTGTGTCTCATAGGAGGGCTGTGGGCAGTTCAGAAACCCGCCTTCCAGCGATGATGGTGAATCCAAGCTAACAGAAACGGCAGGCTTTCTGTTCCTGAAACGTTACAATGCGATAACGACCGAGTAGATTGTTATTATTTCTCATTTGCCATTTTCATTTGAACATCAATTTGTGTGGACCAATTATATGAAGATCGGTCGAAAAGCTGTGAAGTGGTCCTTAGTTACAGATATGGGTGGTAATTAAGGTAATGAATGAATTTCCACTGTGAATTAACCAATCAATGGAAACCAGCGAGTTCAAGCTTTCGGGTGTGACTACACAGGACGTGCGATATCATGCACCGGTATATACCGCCCGTGCAGCGAGACAGTGTCCTGCTCGTCAGAACCCTGCGTCTCTGTCCTCCGAAGGTTTAGTGTCCTCTCCTGCAGCGTCTATACGCTCATTGTTGCCCGGCGTGCCACAGCACTGTAGGAGACCTTGTATTCAGGCCCGTCGTCGCAGCTTTCACCGACAACACTGACACTCCGCTTGGAGGTGTAGTAGACCCACAGACGGTAGACAACACAGGACACCAGGACGACGGCTCCAAGAGGAAGGACCAATGCCAGCACGACTCTCCATAGCTCCGTTGTACACCACGTACCAAGACAGGTCAGAGCTGGGCCTGTTCGAAATAGAAGACATTACATTTACTATTCATTCTACTATAGAGGGTATGCGCATGCATAAAGTGAATGGCAAATCGAGTGGCAAAGTGAGTAGCATTTAATGCTATCAGATAGGACTTTTCTGCGTGGATGTATCATGGGCTGTTAAGGCCAGAAAGTAGTTTTTCTCGCATAACTTCCGGGTATGATGATGATGATGTCACGTGCATAGCATACCCTCTATATCATATATCTTTAAATTTTTATAGAACTTGAACTGAAATAACGTATAGGCTATAAGCACACGCACACACGTGTAGTAGCCTGACTGCTTATGTACGCACGCGTGTGCGTCGATAGTTTGCTGTCCGGGTGAGAACGCTTACTTGGATAAGCATTATCAACCATGTTAGTGTGATGTCTTGTATTGACATTGTTTCATATATTGCTGAATACCGTGTTTAATAAAAGGTGTTTGTTGTAAAAAGCTACAGTCCTGCTTAACGGGTTGATTCCAGGATTTCAGATCATTTTTCAGACATCGTATTTTGAATCTATTTCTGGGGTGTCTTCACGCCTAAGCTTAATAAGTTTTGCAACCACTCCAAGGAACAGCAATGTCCGTGTGTCTGTTTTCACCTATGTGTGTCTGTGTTCACCTATCTGTACGTTAATGAGCACCAGTATATGACTATTAGTACCAGTAGGGGCGCTGTTTGCCAGAAACAGAGAGAGAGAGACAGTGTTGCCTGCTAATGAGAGAGAGAGAGGGGGGGGGGGGGGGGGGAGAGAGACTATTTATTTTGTCTCTTTGGGTCGAGGAGCTTGCCAAAAAACTGTTTGTGAGTGGCCTCGGAAACCCAGACGTTTTTATTTCCAGGGAGAGAAGAAAAAACGTCTGGGTCTGAGACCACTTCAATTCGGCATAGAGTAGTGCAAACGTCGATCGCTCTCTGCTGATTTCTGATCGTCTGCACCTTTGTTAAATTGACACACACTCCTCTCTCTCTGTCGCTCCAACTTATTGGTCTCATGTCGCACAGCTGCGTTTAGATTCTCCGGAGCTGCGTATGCCATAGAAAGCATAGGTGGACCGCAGGCTAAACTGTGAGTGACTCACACACTGAATCAAATGAGGACGTTTTGAGGTCATAACAGACTTGGCGTTTCATTACTGGAAAGACATAATTACTGTACAATAACGTTCCTTCCTTTGATAATTTCAATGATGAAATGCTGTATTACAATAAATAGAGATGTGTGGATGCTTTCAGAGACACACATTTATCTATTTATTTGTCTTTTGTACACCGATGTATGTTATGACTATGCCTTTGTTGTCGAATGTTATTATTATTTATATCAGTGATTTGTTTTGTTCACTATATTAGAATAACACACGTTTTATCAGTGAGATACCATACCTATGCCGCAATTATTTAAGTGGGATCACAAAGGCAATTTAGAAGTATCAGGAATTTATCAAATAAATCAAATCACACGCATGTGCGCACGCACGCGCACACACACACACACACACACACACACACACACAAATGTTAATGCAATCTGTTGATGAGCAATTATAGCATAGTTGAACACAATAATCGAGACAGACACATTTCAGAGTTTCAGAGTATTAGAATAGATTGTATTCGAATACGGAGTAGCCGTGTAGCGTTACAATGGAACACCACACACTGACTCAACACATCTCAGTCAGATTTCAGTTTAAGTACATTATTACCCCCCCCCCCCCCAGGGGTGGGTCCTAACACATGCCAATCAGAGACAAGTCACAGCTGGTCAAATGTCAGTGGAACAGAAAACAGCTTCTTATGGCTTAAAGGTATATTCAGTGATTTCACTCAAAAAACCTTAGGTTTCGTTTTTGGCTGTGGGACCCAGCCTTTCGTCCAATCAGGATAGAGAGTCAAAAACGAAACCTAAGGTTTTTTGACCCCCAGGGGTTAACTGGGGACAGGGAGGAACTCCTTATATGGCCAGCACACTCTATAGTAGGGAGGATTATCACAACAAAACAAAAAAATAAGTGATATTTGAATTAAGTGAAATCACTGAATATACCTTTAACAGCTTCTCATGGCTTTGTTTATGATGTCCTTAAATATACAACTCAGGTATCCCACATTTCCTTGACAACACACACACACACACACACACACACACACAGGCTTGCGAGGACTCACCTTTATTGGGTCTTGCTGAACAATTAGCTGTGCAATAAGAAGATACATTGTTATTGTTATCGTTGAATGACAACAAAGACAGACAATATTTTATACTTGTCTGGTTACTTATCTGGTTCTGAGAATTACTGTAAAGAACAGAATCAATCGTGTGAAACCACATCTAGTCAGACGGAAAGCTTCATGAAAGAACACTTTCTATAGGAATGTAATGTTCATAATGAGCTCTCACCTCTGCACTCTGTCTTGTATACGATCTGGAATAGAGAGACAGAGAGGTTTCATAATTAGTATACATTAAGTACATGCTGCAATACTGTGTGTGTGTGTGTGTGTGTGTGTGTGTGTGTGTGTGTGTGTGTGTGTGTGTGTGTGTGTGTATGTGTGTGTATGTGCGCACGCCAATTGTCATGCCAATAAAATGATGCAATATGGAGGCTGCCTACATACGTAAAATATGTGATAGAAGATAAGGTTTTGTTTATCACTACACTGTCTCCCTGCTACACTCAGCTGTCCTACTGTCTGTCTCTCATCATACACTGTCTCCCTCTCAGCTGTCCTACTGTCTGTCTCTCATCATACACTGTCTCCCTCTCAGCTGTCCTACTGTCTGTCTCTCATCATACACTGTCTCCCTCTCAGCTGTCCTACTGTCTGTCTCTCATCATACACTGTCTCCCTCTCAGCTGTCCTACTGTCTGTCTCTCATCATACACTGTCTCCCTCTCAGCTGTCCTACTGTCTGTCTCTCCTGTACAATGTCTCCCTCTCAGCTGTCCTAATGTCTGTCTCTCCTACACTGTCTCCCTCTCAGCTGTCCTACTCTCTGTCTCTCCTACACTGTCTCCCTCTCAGCTGTCCTACTCTCTGTCTCTCCTACACTGTCTCCCTCTCAGCTGTCCTAATGTCTGTCTCTCCTACATTGTCTCAATTGAACCCATGTTCCTCACTGTGGATTCGGTGCTGGAAAAACATCGTAGCCTAGGAGAGAGCCAAATCATGTAGTTGCAATTTGTTTGTTTTTTTCTTGGTACACTTATACAGAACCAAAAAGGAAGACAAGGTGAAACGTGGTGTTAAATAATGGGTCCTGTGAGAAAGGTGTCCTTACCCCTTCCAAAAAACACTCCACTCTATACGTCACATGACCCAGACAGACCTTCAGGGTAATGCTCTGATTGGTCAGGTGTGAGACTCGTGATTGGTTCCGATCAGATCCAGCAGCTATGACAATCTTCTATAGATACACAGACAGACAGACAGACAGACAGACAGACAGACAGACAGACAGACAGACAGACATTAGTGTATACTGTATATAAATAAACGTACTTCAGAAACATAATGTGGGGTGTGTGTGTTTGTGTGTGTGTGTGTGTGTGTGTGTGTGTGTGTGTGTGTGTGTGTGTGTGTGTGTGTGTGTGTGTGTGTGGGCGTGCATGCGTGCGTGCGTGTGTGTGTGTGTGTGTGTGTGTGTGTGTGTGTGTGTGTGTGTGTGTGTGTGTGTGTGTGTGTGTGTGCGAATGTGAGACTGATCTTTACTTTACAGATCAAATATTAGACAACAGTTATGATGAATCAGTGCAGGTTGTTTGTTAATTCTTGTAATTAACAAGCAATTCTTTAGAGATGTAATGCTATAAAGAGCTGTGGTCTGTCACCGCAGAGTCTGTGGCCCAGACCACAGCAGTCATGTCTCACCACCCACTTCTCATAAACTGTTAAACTGCAAAAAAAAAAGGGGGAAAGACCCACACGCACACCCCTCTCCTATGCATGTGCATGTGTGCGTGCACGAAAGCGTGCATTTGACGAAAACAATGTGTCCTTCTGTGTGCACGATAACACCTTTGAGTCTGTGTCAACTCCATAAATGAAGAAGGAACAAACCAAAGAAACTAAATAACTGGCCCATAATGAAACCAAATTGAAATATGTATTCGGATCATACCAGTGTTGGCCATACTTTTACAAATTGAGAAACAACAAGCTATAATTCCACGGCCCTTTTTTGCCCTTTTTAGCCGGGCGCCCCGCGAGGAGCAGCCAGTGAACAGGTCAGAGTGTCACTCACGTTGCCATCTTCCCAGGTGGCTTCACAGCTATGGTAGGGAGGAGGAGGCTGGGACAGCTGGTAGGAGGCCCAACCGTCAGGGTGGACAGAGGGCACACACGACACACTGCTTACTGGACCTGCTGTTACTGTAGACATATTGACATTATATAAGTATCGGCCTGCAGGATCGAATAGGTCAACAACACCGCTGCCATATTGGCAGGGGTCGACACAGCCTCCTGCCTGAAACAAACTAATTAACTAACTCTAATACCTGAGACTACAACTTGTTTTGTGTTTTATAACCATTACTGTATTGGTATGAAAATGTTTCATTTGACCAAGCATCCCATATTCATAACATGACTACATGTCAAATATTTGTAACAAAGCACATCTTGTAACAACATGCTATCTAAAAAAATGTACAGTGTTTTGCTAAAACAAAACATTTGTGATGAATAAAACACAAACGTATAAAAAATGGTTACAAGAGGGGGACGGACGGACTGGCGACTGTTGAAAAAAGGTGAGAAGAAGTGATACAAGGATAGAGACACAAGGAGAGAGAGTCTATAGAGGCGAGTCTTATTATAGGCAAGCATCAGTCTCTCCAGCACACTTGCACTTTTGCAGAGTTGTTTGTGTTAGAGGCTGTCGGTCAAAAAGTGGAAGTGACTTAGCCTCATAAACCACCCCCTCCCAGAAATCGCCTGATGCGATGTGATTTCAAGGAGTGGTTAAAAACCAGGCTATAGAAGTGACGTACAGCTCCAGTAAAACAAGGAAGGAAAGGGTTGTTGCTTCATCTCGGCAGGCATGGAAAATACCTTAAACTCTGTGACTCACCTTTGTTCTTTCTCGCTGCACAGTTAGCTGTACAAGAGAACAAGAAAGACGTTGCTGAAGTTATTGTTGAGTGACAACAAAAACAATGACAATATTTAATACTGGAATAACTGGTTTCTGCAGATAGAATGACACGTGGAAGTGCAAGTCGATTTGAAAGGGATAAATTAAGTAGGTCACACAGTAAACAAGTCGTGCTACTCATAGACCGAATGAAATAAAGTAAGATGTATGAAGGTAATTCAAATAATTTCAAGTAATATAATGATCATATTGAACTCTTACCTCTGCACTCTGTCTTATACGACACCTGGAAGAGAGAGATTGTCATTACTAAATATAAAGAGGTAGAAGTACAGGCTACTGTGTGTGTTTAGCTCAAATATGGTATTATTTTTGTGACTTTTCACCATTACTTTTCCTACGTTTTGCCAATAACAAACTGCAATAGGAAATGTATATGCAGACAGATTTGACAGCTGAACATGTCCAGACATGTTATTATGGACATGTTCATTGAAAAATAAAACACCACAGAATAATATAGATGTGCCTACAGCATATAGGCTATAACTAAAGTCGTACTGTACAACTCAATCAGTGATAAGCTCACATCTACTGTACATCAATAACTGAAACTGCTATTAATTAACTGGCTATAACTAATGTTTCTCACTGACCCAGTGTTCGGTGTTTGAGTGTTTGTCCTCCCTGTGCTGTACAGGTCGTAACATCTGAACTAGTGATGCACCGAATATTCTTTCGCAGAACATATTCGGCAGAAAATGGATAAAAATGCATTTTTCAGCCTATTCGGTTTCGGCCCAAATAGGCAGAAAATATAATATAATAGTGTATGCAATGAATGCATTCAAAAGAGCTGAATAAATGTTTTATGGACCCATAATAGTGATTATTATTTATTTTAGTTAAGTTTTGCCGTAACCATTTATTTTGCCATAAAATCAGGTACCTTTAGATACGGCCATGACAGCAATGGTAGGAAAAAAAATATGAATCATATTCGGATATTCGGTATTCGGTTTTCGGACAACTGTTTCCTATATTCGGTATTCGGTTTTCGGACAACTGTTTCCTATATTCGGTATTCGGACAACTGTTTCCTATATTCGGTTTCGGCCAAGAATTTCCCTTTCTGTGCATCCCTAATCTGAACGTAGAAAGCAACGTGGCAGAGAGCCAAATTCCATAACGTCTCTGTCGTGTTTTTCTTTATCACAACTTAAAGCCCTATACTGGCCTACTTCATCATCATATAAGAGTGTCACACACAAAAGTAGTGAAAATAGCAGATCTACGAGCTTGTAGATCTATTTTCACAATTTTAAAATAAATTAGGATTGAAAGGGAATGGTTATGGACATGAGGTTTCTCCACCTGACGGCGACGATATGCAACGTTAAAGCAGTTGGCGACTCTACAATAGTATTGTTATCTTGTGATAATTGCTGTTGAATTGAAGGGTCCTCTTCTTTCATCCTCTTACATCTACTACAGACATAGTGTCGGAATCCACCATATCGGCCATAAAAAGGCCATATCGGATCGGTCTCAAAATAATCTGGATTATTTTCACAGATATTTGGATAATATCGGAATCGGTCAGAGTCGGTATTGGCAGATATGACCCTGCAAATAATCTGAGATCGGTCATAATTTAATAATCGTGCACCCCTTATTGTAAACATGGCGTTCTATCTTCCAGTTCAGTCTACTGTCAGAATCATATTTTTTTTTAGTCCTGTTTGTCACTAGTTAAGTGATAATTCACCCTTCACACTTTTGATTATTTCATTGGAGGACAGACAGACAGAGAGGAGACGAGACATGACAGGAGTCAGATTAGAACTCACAAGGATAACGTTGTCTCCACCAGGGACACAATGCATGCATCTTTATACAGTTTTATTTAACATTATTAATTTAATCATCCTAACATCATGTCATCACTTCAGACAGGGAGTGACAGAGTGATGCCTATATGGGTGACTGATGCATTGTGGGATGAAGAAGAAAGGACAAAATGGAGCCTGTTCTGAAGGCTATATAGAATGTGATGATACTTTGAGAAACGTTTTTCTTACCCCTGAAGAGAGGCACTCCACTCCATGAATGACATGCTCCACACAGTCATTCAGGGTGATGCTCTGATTGGTGAGATGTATGACTCGCCGTGGGTCGCCCTCAAGGTCATTGGCGATGACAATCCTCTGTCAGACAGACAGACAGACAGACAGACAGACAGACAGACAGACAGACATATTTACATTTTGTCAACGTTATGTTATCATTGCAATGTTTATAGCAAAAGGCCGATGCACACCTCAAAAAGGCTGGTGACGGGTGTGTAGGGCAATAGAGCATATAATGAAAAGGGTGTCTTTGAAAGACAAAGAAGAGGACGCGCACACTGTCAGACACTTTCCAAAAGAATGTTGCTCTTCATTAGGTCAACGTTTCGGTCGCTTAAACCTTCATCAGGACAGACAATGTTGTCTGACAGTGTGCGGGACCTCTTCTTTGTCTTTCAAAGATACCCTTTTCATTGTTAACACTTTTGAAAAGTCACGCCACACACATAGCCACTGCTACACTACACAGAAAAGCCAAAGCCACAGACACCTTCAACTAGACAGAGTGACAGAGCAGTGAAAGGACCAGCTCTAGACCATACATGGGCAACTGGCGGCCCCGCCTTCACTTAATGCGGCCCACAGGTTAATATCAGAATACTGATATATTATTGATTTCAGCCGTTACAATTCCAAACATGCAAACATGACCCGCTTTAATTACATATTTGTCTAAATTAGTAGTTTAATGAGTAGTATTAAAATGGCACAGGATTTCAATTCGAATATAGCAAAAAATAATCTACAAGCTCAAAAGGCGTCGCAGTGCGACGCGTTTTGAACTTGTAGTTTGGCTATTTTTGCTACGACAGTAATTTAATATGCAACGTGGCCCTCTGGAGTGAGTGTGGACATATAGTGGCCCTCTCCATCGTCACAGTTGCCCACCCCTGAGCTAGACAGATCAGGGCGTCCACTCACGTTGCCATCTTCCCAGGTGGTGCCACAGCGATGGGAGGGAGGAGGAGGCCGGGACAGGCGGTAGGAGGCCGAACCGTCAGGGTGGACAGAGGACACACACGAGACACCGCTACTGACCGGAGCTGCTGCGACCTGCAGGTCAGCTGTATGTACAACAACACATAATAAGAGGATGGACGGACCTTTATGGAACCTCTGAGGGAAACGCATGGTTGTCATATACCACCAGCAGCACTGGTATCACGTATAAATATAAATGCAGTCAGAATGTACACGATGAACCATTCATCTATCCCCTGTACAGTCAATCCACAGCGGATACATGAGCATTATACAATCCCATTTATAATTGGATAAACAGTTACACTGTTAGTGGGGCTGGTAATAGCACGAGCACGCACACACTGTGAAAGAGGTGTGTGTGTGTGTGTGTGTGTGTGTGTGTGTGTGTGTGTGTGTGTGTGTGTGTGTGTGTGTGTGTGTGTGTGTGTGTGTGTGTGTGTGTGTGTGTGTGTGTGTCCGTCCACAGAAAGAGGGGCCCTCTTATCATCATACATCATTCAATTCATACATCATTCATCATACATCATCCAATCAAATCATCACTAAAATCCACACGCGCACACAAAGCTGGGCATAGTAGGGGGCTAGCGCCCCTCAACAACAGCCTCAGGAAGTCATAATTGTGTTGAGAACTTGAGTATAGTGATAATCTGTTGGATTGGTTTCCTCTGCACTGATTAAACCAAGTCTGTAATCTCCAGTAATCAGCCCATAGAGCCCCATTGTGAACCCCGACATGTTGAGTACACCAAGGTTTTATGTTATAAATGTTTAGTATGGGTCCCCAGCATGTAGAAACTGATGTTATTAATGTTTAGTATGGGTCCCCAGCATGGAGAAACTGATGTTATTAATGTTTAGTATGGGTCCCCAGCATGTAGAAACTGATGTTATAAATGTTTAGTATGGGTCCCCAGCATGTAGAAACTGATGTTATAAATGTTTAGTATGGGTCCCCAGCATGTAGAAACTGATGTTATTAATGTTTAGTATGGGTCCCCAGCATGTAGAAACTGATGTTATTAATGTTTAGTATGGGTCCCCAGCATGTAGAAACTGATGTTATTACTTGCGCAAGCAGAGCGCGCAAGTAATGTGATCGGCCTGGTCCATTTGTCGTGACAGCCGTTCCGCCATTTCAGGACCCCCCCAGAAAAACATCAAATCTGTGCCCGTATTGCTGGACCAATGATGACGAAATGACCATATCTCTTACGTCATCATTTAGAGCTGGTCATACACGTATTTCTTACGTCATCATTTAGAGCTAGTCATACACGTATGTGTATGACTAGCTCTAAATGATGACGTAAGAAATATGGTCATTTCGTCATCATTGGTCCAGCAATACGGGCACAGATTTTATGTTTTTCTGAGGGGTCCTGAAATGGCGGAACGGTTTTTTTGCTGTCACGGTTTTTGGACCAGGCCGATCACAGAATACTGCTAATCAACTTACAACTACACACTTTATACAGTATAGAGTATAGAGTATATAGATATACGTATATAGTATATGCCTATATACGTATATAGATATTGTATAACTGCTCTCAGTAATGACGTATGTAATACAACATTATGATTCTGGAATGTATAAAAGTCACAACGTGTCAAAAATGTTACCATAATTATTAATATTAGTGTGGTTTGCAAAATTAAATATATATCTAAGTATATAATTATATATGCAAAAACTAAGTTATAATATCGCAAGAAGCTCAGTCATTTAACACTCTCCGAGAAAGACGCAGACAGACTTGGCCATATCAACAATCCAGATCATTTGACACGTCCACGGGGGAAGGCTAGAAAGGGTGAAAGACTCTCAGGTGTACCAGTTAGCTGGGGTGACTCTCAGCCAAAGACTCTCAGCTATCCTATGCACAGTGAAAGAAGGAAGATATTGAAACCAGGACTCTCCGAGGAAGACGCAGACAGACTCGGGCATATCAACACTCCAGATCATTTGACAATTTCACACGGAAGCCTGTTGTAAACACAGATCTAGATCAATAGGACACCTCCACACCGAAACTGACATATCAACAATCCAGATCATTTGACACGTCCACGGGGGAAGGCTAGAAAGGGTGAAAGACTCTCAGGTGTACCAGTTAGCTGGGGTGACTCTCAGCCAAAGACTCTCAGCTATCCTATGCACAGTGAAAGAAGGAAGATATTGAAACCAGGACTCTCCGAGGAAGACGCAGACAGACTCGGGCATATCAACACTCCAGATCATTTGACAATTTCACACGGAAGCCTGTTGTAAACACAGATCTAGATCAATAGGACACCTCCACACCGAAACATACAGAAAAACAATGGAACTATCTACAGATATACCTTCAAATAAAAGGATGAAGAAGGACCCCGTAATTAAAATCTCAGCATTAAGTTCATTATCATTTGGAAGTCGTGAAAGATGGAAAATCTGTGGAAAGGTAGTTACTAAAAGTGAACAACGTAAATTTACTAACGGAATATACTTCTTCTTTCGGATTACAGACAGTACAGCAACAATTAAGGTAACAGGATTATAGAAACTAGAATCATACTTAATACTAAATGATTACATGTATAGTAGGTAGCAAATAATTACATCTAAACATTAATCATTTCAAACGTTCCTTCACAGAGATACTGAAATTTGGCAGTTTACAGCGGGCGAAAAGATTACATGCGCGCTCTGCTTGCGCACTAGTTAGCCATTTATGGCCTACTAGTGTGCAACAAGCAAGTATGCACTCGACAGAGTGCAGTTCTAGTTAATGTTTAGTATGGGTCCCCAGCATGTAGAAACTGCCGGATGCTAACTTGCATATGTTGGGCAATTTTCATAATTGGCATAATATGTGAACATACCAATTACAACCTATATAGAAGGCAAAATATTCAAAATGTCATCATGTGATGTGTCAAACTAGGGGGTTTTCATGATGCTGAATCCATTCCAGGCATTCGTTTTGCAAAACAAAAGAAACACTCATTGGGCTAAAAACGGCCAATACCGTCATCACAAATGGATGATGTCAGCACATTTGGGGCAAGTGGGCATGGCTGGTTTTAGTCCAATGAGTGTTTCTTTGCTAAACTAATGCTTGGAATGGATTCAGCACCATGAAAACCCCTTAGTTTGACATGTCACATGCTAGATAAAGCATGATGACATTTTGAATATTTTGCGTTCTATAGGTTGTTAATGGTATGGTCACATATTATGCCAATTATGAAAATTGCCCAACATATGCAAGTTAGCATCCGCAGATAGTTTCTACATGCTGGGGACCCATACTAAACATTTCTAACATAAAACGTTGGTGTACTCAACATGTCCTTTTTGGCTACTATATAGGCTATAGCAGGGTTCCCCAATAGGCGGCCCGCGGGCCATTTGCGGCCCACAGAGCGCCCCCTTGTGGCCCATGAAAGAATAAAAAAGAAAAAGCCTATGCATGTCAAACTGGGCATCCTTTTCAAATGGGGTCTTGCCCTGAAAATGAATTTTCAGGGCAAGACCTCGACCTCGCGCGTGCAGACTCGGCCCCCAGCCTGGTACGCTAGTCAAAATATGGCCCTTGAGGAAAATTAATTGGGGAACCCTGGGCTATAGTGTGGTGGTGAGTTAAAAAGAAAGAAAGAAAGTTTCTAGAGTTATGGTGTAGTGTATGGTCCAGGTTATCCCACTACACCCAAATCATGCTTGGGGCAGAATACTGCTTATTTACACTCTTGAACATTATATTGTTCTGAGAGCCTCAGTGAAATGTGACCAATGTGTTGTTGTTACACGTGTCTCACAGTGGCCAACAGGCTGGACAGTGTGTGTGTGTGTGTGTGTGTGTGTGTGTGTGTGTGTGTGTGTGTGTGTGTGTGTGTGTGTGTGTGTGTGCGCGCGTGCGTGTGCGTGCGTGTCACTGTATGTGTGTGTGTGTGTGTGTGTGTGTGTGTGTGTGTGTGTGTGTGTGTGTGTGTGTGTGTGTGTGTGTGTGTGTGTGTGTGTGTGTGTGTGTGTGTGTGTGCGCGTGCGTGCGTGTGTGTCACTGTGTGTGTGTGTGTGTGTGCATGTGTGTGTGTGTGTGCCTAGCCTACTGTGTTGTTGTTACACGTGTCTCACGGTGGCCAACGGGCTGGACAGTGTGTGTGTGTGTGTGTGTGTGTGTGTGTGTGTGTGTGTGTGTGCGTGTGTGTGTGTGTGTGTGTGTGTGTGTGTGTGTGTGTGTGTGTGTGTGTGTGTGTGTGCGTGCGTGCGTGCGTGTGTGTGCAATGTTATTTTCATCATCATCCACGTTAGTGAAGTTACAATTTACGACACACACACACACACACACACACACACACACACACACACACACACACACAGTGACACACACACACACACACACACACACAGCTGTGACGTGACACACACACGCACTGACGCACACGGGCCAATCTCAAATATCCACACAATGAATTAAGAAACTTGTTGTTTACAGACGGTCTATTCACTTCTACATCTGATAGAGCTGCTCGGCTGGACCGCGCAGCCTGTAGGCCTACGGCCACTGCTTCCAACTTCCAAGGCATATTGCTTTTTCAAAAATATATTATAGGCCTATTGGAATGCAATTTCATTCCTTGTCATTTTGGAATCCAATCCCAATATGTTAAATCAAGCTTTAATACTTTTTTTCTCCCTGGAATAATTAAGTGCACGCTGCGGCATGGAAACCCCCCGCCCGAACCATCACCCATAGCTCCGATATATCGACTTATAATTACAACATAAGTAGGCTAAATGCACAATAAAACAATTGGTACAGGCTATACCTACAAAGACGATTTAATCATTAACTTAAAATGTCGCGTTGCTAATAGTGTTTTTCTTCATAAACCGTAAATAGGCTATGATGATCTCTGAATCAAAAGGATATAAAGAATGAAGAAACGTCACTTACTGAATATGAATAGGCCTCTGATGAAGATCCATTTGTAATCGAGGAGCCCCGTTGCCATTGTTGTAGACCTATATATCTTAAGTATAACAAGTTGTTGCAAAAGAACCACGGAAACAGCAGCAGGTGTCTGTGTAGAGCAGGCTATAGTGAGAGCAGAGCCGGGAGCCCTGCAATGCCAAGTTAACTAAGACGTCCCACATTCCAGTGGTTCTCAGCCTGTGGGTTGGGACCCCCCAGGAGGTCCCATAGATAGGCCTAATGATGTTGGGGGCGGGGGGGTATTAATACAAAAACTGTTAAACTGTGAGTGGAGTAGACGACACCATAAGCATTAGCAGTGAGGTTGTAGATCTGCTATTTTCACAGTGTCTGTGTGGAACAGACTATAGTCACACCGAATGCCTCTCCTGCAGTAGGCTGTATTACCAAGGGCTTAGGGTGGGGGTCCCTAGTTCAAATAATGTGATTGTTTTGGGGGTCATGGCCTCACTGTATACGTTTCTTTTCCCTTTTTACCTCCTTTATGATGAAATCCTGTTCTGTGCTTTGACTATATAGAAGTGTCTATTTGTACGTCTCTAAATGTTTTGATGAATTGAACAATGTGGACCCTCTTGTAAACAAGTGTAATGCTTAATTGGGTCGTCCACTCACAGTTAACAGTCTTGGTATTGAGTTTGTGCTTGAAATGTACTGTAAATCTGAAAACTGTTAATAAATATTTCAATCAATCAATCAAACCACATTCACACATATGCAACTTACAACATCTCTCTCTCTCTCTCTCTCTCTCTCTCTCTCTCTCTCTCTCTCTCTCTCTCTCTCTCTCTCTCGTTTCTTTCCTTTATTTTAGTTATATACATTACATGACAAGTTATCCCTCCAATGTCCCTTTACACATAAACCTTGTAATAGAGAACCAAGTCCTTTCTTCCAGAATGTTTCGCATTCAAACTGGGATAGGTGTGAGCTTCTTCCCCAAGCCATTAGACTCTTGAACAAGTGCAATATCCCCTAACCTGTATATTATACTGCTATAAGGACGCCTATCGTGCAATCTATCTATCTATCTATCTATCTATCTATCTATCTATCTATCTATCTATCTATCTATCTATCTATCTATCTATCTATCTATCTATCTATCTATCTATCTATCTATCTATCTATCTATCTATCTATCTATCTATCTATCTATCTATCTATCTATCTATCTATCTATCTATCTATCTATCTGTTGAGTGCTGTGGAAGAAACTCTATTTCCCATAAATACTCACAATTGAATTATCTTTTCAGTGTCTTATTGTGCCCTCTGCAGGTTGCAAGAGGAGACTATTTTAGTTTTTTAAACCTGGGAGCTGACCAGTATAACCACAGTCTTATACTGTAAGACTGTGGCACCACTAAGCAGCTCCACTGGAATAGTTGGGGGTTCAGTGCCTTGCTCAAGAGCACTTAAAAAACCCAACTAATTAAGTTGTTTTTATTTTGTTTCTGTTTTGTAAGGCGACTTTGAGTACTTGAGGCCTATATAAATTGTATGTATGTATGTGGGCCTGGCTTGTACAGTCACGACTACATTAAACATGGTGTAGTTCTGTACTAAGTGTTGGTTGTTAAAATCTACGTTATCTCCTTGGACTCTGGGTGAAGAAGACTCATGTTTGACGTTGACAACACTGATAACAATTCCAAATTCAAGCCAACCATGGCTCCCCAACATCCTTAAACATTCTGGGGAATCTGTACACTCTCAGAGTACCGGTCCATTTGGTTCCAAACTATCATTTAGCTGGGGACCCCCTGGAACTCCCTCAAGGACCCCTAGGGGTCCCCGGACCCCCCTTTGCGAACCAATGGTGTAGAGTAGACTGTAGAATACATCATTCATTGGTGAAGATTACATTGCTCAACAAAAGTTCACGCTTTTGCCACAAGGGGTCTCCCAAGCACAACATATGGCATTATAGTGCCAGGCCTTAATTATCACTGCAGCCAGGCTGATATTGAGAAACTGGAAGAGCTCGTGACCGTGTTCCGTGTACACATATTTATTATGAGGAACTATGTGTGAGTGCACTGCTATGTCCATTATGTTCTGCTCTGAAGGGTGACCATGCCATGTTGTGTGTTGTCTTGTTTGTTTTGTTTCAAAAACTTGATTCAGGCTGCTGTCACTTCCCTGCTAGTAGGCCTATGTATAATAGGCCTATATATTTTTTTCATACCACCACACTATTTTGCATATAGTGGTCATATGACATTTATGTGTAACATAGTATCTTCTTCTGGTATGTTCTATATGGGTGTCACATTGTGTTATGTTATTTAATTGTCTTACTGTGTAGGCTATACGCTGAAATCTTGAATAAACAAAACTGCAAAAGGGGAAAAAGAGCTTGTGTACACTGGGGCTCACAGAAGGGGGCCCGACTTATGACTTAATCAATCTGCATCGTATGAGTTTGAAAGAATAATGTCAAAGGAAAGTTCCATTTAGTATGGGACACCTTTTAATATGGGACTGCCTGTTTTGTTTGTTTTTATTTTGTATCCTTTTATTTTCCTTTTATGTACGTCATTTAAATTATTGTGAAAAGTTAATAAAAAATAAACCACAGAAAAACAATAATGAAAAATACTAATGCAAAAAATGCCCTTTTGTCAAGGATGCCAACTTCTGGGATAGCCTATGAAAATGTGTCATGCTAGTATGGAAATTAGATGCAACGCTTGTCTATAGAGCAGAGGTTTTCAACCAGTGGTCCGGGGACCACCAGTGGTCTTTGAGGGGGTTCCAGGTGGTCCCCACTCCCAGCTAAATGATGGGGAGTTGGTAACCAAATGGACCCTTATAGATCTTTAACTCTTGTGAGTGGGTTTCATTTTACGCTCACAAGAGTTAAATTATTGTTAAACGTCTGAATAACTTAATTGTCAAGAACCTACACAATTAGAAAATGTAGAATAACTGTCATTTTTGCTCAGCGTTTGCCTGTTATCTCTCCTAAATACAGAATGGAATTGTGGACAAAAACAAAACAATCTTCTTTAGTTTTGGGTCTGAGAGACTAAACCTCATCAAATGGTGGTCCATGGCTAAAGTGCAGAATAAATTGTGGGCCCTGCATGTGAAAGCCATATTTAGAACAGAAAATGTCTATGAGTGTATTTGAGTTATTTTATTGTGTGTAGGCTACTATATTGAAGGACATTTCTTGATTACACATTTTGTGCAGCCTAAGTCTTAACTGAGTTAATAGAGCAATTAAGAATCCAGCCTATTGGAGTAGAAGCCATTTAATTCAGTGTGCATTATCAGCAGCTGTGTCCAGCAGGTTTTTAGTTAGTTCAGAGCTGGAAGCCTGAGAGCAGCTACAGTTTTTTTTACCCACTTTGGAAATACTAACCCACGTTGGAAAATATTAAGCCACTTCAGAAACATTTAGACCATTTCAGAATCGTTTTTTAACACCTTTTTTTGTATCACATGTTGTTTGTTGTTCTGTAAAATGTTAAACTACAACGTGGACGTGTATTATTTTTTGGAGTCAAGCTTACTGCTTCACGGGCTTTGGAACTCACACTGCATGTTATCAAAATGGTTGAAAACCACTGGTCTAGAATTGCTGCAGCTCCAGTGAGCACATTACCAGGAGGAATCCAGGCCTCATATCACAGCCAGCTTGTTTAGAGAAGTGGCAACAGGTGAGTAGATAGAACAGAGCGATATTGTTATGTTCTGATAAATACCGGATCCGAAATTAGAATGATTTTAAACATTTATGCTTATGTTTTCTTTCCTCTTCATCTTCATGTGTCCCATCATCGGAGCATCCACATCTATGGAACTCCAACTCGATCCCCCGTCAAAACCAAACTCAGCTTCTTCTGTGCAACCAACGGTAGAGTCTGTTCTCCTATACGGCAGTGAATGCTGGACCCTGAAGCCAACCCTGCAGAAGTCTCTCGATGGGTGCTACACCAGAAATGCTGCGTGCAGGAAGTAATTGACATCAGCAAGAGTGCACATATATGTTACCAACAAGAATCTGTATGATGGAATGCCAACAAAAACAAAGTGAGACAAAAAAATAGCAGCCATGCAGGAGAATGAAGAGTAGTGGCAGGAAACTGCCAAAGACACCAAGAGCTGCCAGCCAGCAAACTATAGTGCTGTGGGAACCAACCATAGGCTGTAAAAAAAATATGGACAAGAAGTAAGTAAGTAAGATGAAGCCAGTCAGTCCTTGAATTGTAAATCGTGCATCTTTCTAGATCCGTTTGGGCCCAGCTGGCCATTGGCTGGCCCAGACAACGAGGCGGGACTTCTCCCCTTCTTCTTCGTTGGTTTTTATTTTGACTCGAACGGGGGGTGGCTCCCGATCATAGACTGTAACGGTAGCCACGCCCCTGGTAATTGTTTTAATAAATGGGACCATAATTTTCCAAAAAGAATATTATGACATGAGAAATGAGATTTTAAACTAGTGACTGGAAGCAGAAGGTATTCATGACCATGTTTATTAAGGTAATACAGTCTAGGTGAAGTTGGGCCCAAATACATGGACCTCTATGGAGATATGGGGTTTTTTTGGGCCCAATGACTGCGCCACAACAGGCCATTGTATGAACTTTCAGAAAGTCCCGATTTCCTTAGTGGCTTCACGAAATATCTGTCTGACTGGCCCCCCGGAACCAACACATGGGCACTGGTCACCAGAACGTCCTACATTAACATAATGTGGGTGTACTCAAGAACGACGAAGGAGCACAATTAGCACCAACGAGCTGGCCACATGTACGGAGCAACGGGGTGACTGGAAGCAACAATGGAGGGCTTGTCTGAGGACGACCTAGAGAGTCCCCAATAACAACAATAAACATATTGTCACTCACTGACAGCAAACAGGGGGTCACATAGGGGGCATGTTCACGCTGAGGCCTGGAGCAGGGGGAAGAGGTCTTTCATCTGAAAAACCACGACATGTTCTTCCGCTAATGGTGCACACTTTGTTCTTTTGATTTCACCAAAAAATATCCACTTGCACAAAGTTTCAGTTTGTTCCGTAGCTCACAAGTCACACGCTCACGTGCGTGTGTGCGTGCGTGTTGTTGGGACAAACAAACGGTAAGCATGTATTGCTTTGAAGTCTTTGTCTCTTCTCCACTCAAACATCTCCACCTGTAGCAAACGATAAAACAATAAAAGACAAACTGAAAGATAAGCATAAACGGACCACTCCTGCAAACTGTGGAAGGCAATCTCAGCCAATCGGGATGTAAAATGGCTGACGAACCCTAACCCTAGAGATATGGATACTGTGTACCAATGTGTGTGATGTTTGGACAAAACCGGTAACTTTTTGCAAAAAAAACCTACGTGCTGGTGTTGCTATAAATGGTAAATATATTCAAGGCTCTTTACATAGATTGTGCATTACATTCACACACACACACACACACACACACACACACACGCCACGGCAGCGGAAACCATGCAAGGCACCAACCAGCACATCAGGAGCAATTAGGGGTTCAGTGTCTCTCTGGGGGAGCCCGGGTTCGAACTGGCAACCTTGAGGTTACCATCCAGCCACTCTACCCCTGAGCCACCGCCGCCCTATAACAGGCTGATATGAAAAATGTGGCTGTGCTGGCTCTGCTCTGGTGGACTGACTGATGGACGAACAAACACACACACACACACACACAGAGACACACACGCACGCGCGCAGACGGACAGGGGGCAAAACCCGGTCTTTGGTGGAGACAATAAGCTCTACTACAACCTTATTGTGTCAACGTTGAAATAATAAAATAGTGGCGCTTTTATGTGAACTGTTAATTGTTTGTCCTGCACCTGCAGGACACTTGGATGTGTGTGCACTACTTTCCCTTTCATGTGTTAAGAAGGGACCTCCCTCATTCCATAGCAGTCGGTGGAGTGTGGTTCACATTATTAACAATGTGATATCATTATGGTGAGAAAGTGGACTCACGTGATGGACGTGAGCATTATTTATTTTCTTAAAAAAAAAATATCCCATGATTTTGAAACCCATTTTCTGGAGGCAGCGGACTGACCTCATGCTTCCTTATATGCATGAAGAGTCCATGCTGCTTCTTTTCACCTGACAGGGGGGAGTTTCCCCGGCCAGACATACAGCGCGTGGCTAGGACAAATAAAGAGGATAGAGCACGGAGGCTCCTGCGGAGGTTTGCACATGTGCAGTGTAAACAGGAACTGCGATTGATGGCCAGCAGAGGTGCTAGATAGAAAGCTCAAATGTTTTATATCATCCACAGCACTTGAATGAACAGTATCCATGTTCCTTTGTCATTTCACAAAAATAAAAGTTTGACACATGTAGGCCTACTAAAGAACATGGAAAATCCACAAAAGAAAATATACAAAAACATTAACATTTAGTAAATGTACTTGTCCTTTATCTTTCAGTTTGTTATACACAACATTATTTCCACAGTTATGAAATTGATATAGCCTACTTTTTAAAATAAAAACAAAACCAATGCTCCAAATGCATCTATAAGGGAAGCCTTCAACTTTAATTGGGAACAAAAAAGTATTAAATATTTGGGTATAAACATGACAAAAAAATTGTCCACACTATATAAAGCCAACTACGAAAAATTAAATCAGGAGATAAAAAGAGATATTGAAAGATGGGCTACTTTGCCACTAGACCTGAACTCAAGATTGGAGGCAGTTAAAATAAATGTATTATCCAGATTGCTCTTTCTATTCCAATCCTTACCTGTAGAGGTCCCACAAGGGCAATTTATTACATGGGACAGAATGATTTCTAGGTTTGTGTGGGCCAGGCAGACGCCAAGGGTCAGATTTCAAACCCTTCACCTCCCAGGAGAGAGAGAGAGGGGGCATGAGTCTTCCCAATTTAAACATGTACTATTATGCGGCCCAGCTACGATATGTAGATTATTAACCAGATTATATAGCAAAATGGAAAGATATGGAAAAGGAATTCGACCATCATCCCATTCAGAATATTATAGGAGACAAAGAAAAGTTTAAGAAATAAAACACTGTATCACCCTATTTACACTAAAGATCTGGTTTAAAATAGTTAAAAATGTAGGTTAGAAGAGGATATAAAGATTTTAAAATGGATGGCGTTTGCTAGTTCATTTAAACCTGCAGGGCATGATAGGGATTTAAAATATGGAGTAATAGAGGAATGACAGCCTGGTGTGTTTTGGATAAAAATGGGGCATTTGAGAGTTTCACAGATTTGAGTGTTAAATACATGTTGGATAAACATAATTTCTTCAGGTATCTGCAACTATAAGGGATTATTATACTAAGGAAATCAAGGGGAGGCCCTCCATAGAAGTGAATGGTATTGTCCAAAATATTAAAAATATATACAAGGGGAAAAATATTTGAATTATATCAGCAATATAATTATACAACTTTGATGAGTGGCAGTCATTCAACGGAATACATTAAAAATAAATGGGAAGCAGAACTAAATATAGAAATTACAGAAAAAGATTGGATACATTTGTGGAGAATGCACCAATCATCTACCAATTCACGGATATGGAGGGAATTCTCTTGGAAAAATCTATGCAGAACACCAAAAATCAAGAGTAATCAGTTAAAGCAACAGATACAATGTTGGAGAGGTTGTGGAGATGTAAACTTGATGGGGGGTAAGATTCGAGGAGAGGATAGATATCTGGTAAACATTTTATTGGCGGCAGGAAAGAAAGCTATCACAAGAAAATGGGGACAGATGGAACCTCCAACAGAGGGACAATGGGGACAGATGGAACCTCCAACAGAGGGACAATGGGAGGACTTGATTCAGGAGATACATCTCAAGGAGAAACAGACACACCGTCTGAGGCTACAGGAAGAAGCACAAATGGTCCAAATGGACAACATTTAAGGCTGAACAGAATTAATAAGAGTATGGGGGAATGAGAAACAGCAAATGCCTAGAAATATGTAATGTAACATGCAAAGTTTGAAACGCAATGTCGATGCCTTTTTATTTATTTTATTTTGTTTTGTCATGTTTGTTTGTACTGTATGTTTTCTTCTGTAGTCTTTTGTTTTGTCATTGTTGAAAAATCTATAAAAATGTAAAGGACAAGTTTTTTTCAACCAAGGTTCATGTTTTAGGTTGCTATTAGAGAAGGTAAAAGATGAGTGTTATTATTTTTTTCTTTCGTTTGAGGGATTTTAGCTGTTTTTGACAGGGGGTGGGGGCATTCGAGCATGGGGCAAAAGGTGTGTTCTTTTACAAAATGTTATAGCGATTTATTTTTTTATTATTTACTATAGTCCTACTAGACCCCAAGAAATTACATCTGGCCACAAAAGATCACGAGATCTACTGAATGTGTCAAACTGACATATTTATGACAGACAGTGTGGCTTCCATCCAGTAGCCTATAGGCCTCCTTCACATTCAGTAGATCCTGTGATATACTGTGGCCAGATGTAATTTCCTGGGGTCTATTAGGACTATAGTAAATAATAAAAAAAGAAATTGCCATAATATTTTGTAAAAAGATACATATTTAGCCCCATGTTCGAATGCCCCCGCCCCCCTGTCAAAAACAGCTAAAATCCCTAAAACGAAAGAAAGCAGAAAATGAAAAAAGTTTAAAACTCATCTTTCTCTAATAACCTAAAACATGAACCTTGGTTGAAAAAAACTAAAGTTGTCCTTTAAGTTAAAAAAGAAAAAAAATCAACTTTGTACTATTCTCTTTTTTTATATCCTTTTTATTATTTCAGTTCAGGCCGGTCAGCAACTCTCATGCACCTCTAGCACCTCTGCTGGAACACTCCATCATCGCAGTTCCTGTTTACACTGCACATGTGCAAACCTCCCGCAGGAGCCTAGGCCGCGCCTCCGTGCTCTATCCTCTTTATTTATTCTAGGAGCGTGGAAGGAACACGTTATTCCGACCAGTTCCTTCCCCTCCATCAGGCTGGCCAGGGGAAGGCAGTTTAGAGACCAGGATTACTGCATGTTTTTTGTGAGGGTACCTACCCTAGGGGACACTGGGAGAACACATGCAAAGGGCCCTTTCGCCAACCCCACCTAGGGTATGGTCACTGATGACACGGAGGAGAGAACACGCCTTAGAGTATATATTTCTAGAGAAGGCACCCAGAGGAAACCCTGAGGCGAAATGGACATAGTGGCCGGATTTGGTAGTGCAGCTCGAGCCAGCGCTGCTCCGTTGACTATCATTGCGCACGTTCATGTGATTGGGGCCATGACACGTGAACGAATGTTTCATACGTGAACGCGCACAAACGGCACAATGATAGTCAACGGCAGCGCGTTCATGTGTTTGGGGCCAATCCGTCCCAGAATGCACTCTGTTCCTACCAGGAAGGAGGAGTGAATCCGCCTCATGCGCTTTTGAGCAACTTAATGCAAGTGGATGGGAGGAGAACTCGGGTGTCTTCTCTATAGATATATAACTCTATGGCCACAGCGTCCCCAGCGGGAATCGAACCCAGGACCTTCTAGCTGTGAGGCGACAGCACTATACCGACTGTGCCACCGTGCACGCGAGCATTCTTTACAATATTCACTTTCTGTCAGAGATTTATGCCCCAAGCCATGAGGTCCGGAGCGGAGGAGTGTTCTCCTTTATGTAAAGCAGCGTTCAAGACTTAAAGACTAAGGTGTTTGATATTTAGTCAAAAGACTAAACTATTTCAGATGACTAAATAGAACTAAAACTAAATGGTGTGTTCAAATAGACTATATTAATACTAAATCAGAATTTGCTGTAAAAATTAACACTGATTTGTAAACTAATAATGCCTAAACTGACTACAACTGTTCTCCTTTCATGACAACTAGGCAGAAGTGTGAGTCATCATAGCTGTGTACAACAATGTGGCTGACCTGTGTTTATCATCAAAGTGGAGTAGATGGCTTGTCCTGCAGAGGTCTGGTCTGGAAATAAATACAAAAGAGACATCAAGTGTTAAAACACTTCAAACATTTGACTCTCTGGTAAAAAAAAATGTTATAGCTAGGGATCGATCGCGTTATTTTGCTCCCGAGCATCTTTCCCCATCCAAAATTTATATTTTGATAGAACATGTTTATGCCATATCACAATAGTACGATATCCCAAATCACAGACAATATCCAGTCTAACATCATGATATGGATGAAATATTGATACTATAGGGATGTCCCGATCATGTTGTTTTGGCTACAATCCGATTCCGATCATTTGAAAATGACGTGATCGGCCCCGATTTTCGAATTAAACCCCAGTTATAGCACAGAATAAGTGTTTGATGAGAGTATTAATGTGAATTAATAAAGTATGAATGTGTGTGTAGTTGAGTGACTCTACCTCTCCTCTTGAGGTTAGCTGGCTGCTTCACTCTCACATCAGCATACGTCACATCTTCACTCTGTCTGTCTGTCCTGCAGCCTGCAACACACAAGCACTCACTACATCAACTCTTAATATAAACTACAATTATGTGTACAGTACACACTGAATATGTATAATGTAAATACCTAAATTATCAGCTGTTGGTACAAATCATTGTTTGCTTGTTTGTTGTTGGAGTAGTTTCACGTGCAAGGAATCTGAATTGGTGCATCCAAGGGAAGTTGTATTTATACAACATAGTTTCGGGAGAAGAGACCTCCTTCCGCTTGACCTTAACCACTCCTCCCTCATTATCAACAACTCCTCCCTCCTTATCAACTCACCTGTCTTTCATTATCACCCGGCCAATCCCCGGGGCAATCACCACAGCATAAATACACCTGCGATCTCTCAACCAAGTTGTTTGTTCTGCTCCACAACAGACCAAACATGGGTTGTGAGTACTGCACTTGTAGATCGGCTATTTTCACTATTCTTCAAAATCGCCATCCTCCTCCACCCCAACCTCCTCCTTCCGCCTCGATTCTCTAGGAATCCAGGGCAGTGACGGAGCAGAGACGATCAGCTGCTCATTCCGAGTATAGAGCAAAGATGACCGTCAGCTCCAGAGACTAAACGCCACCCACCCTGAGTCTCGCCCTATACCTTGGGTTCCTCACTCCACTCCATGCATTCATCTCATTCTGTTTCAATAAACTGTTCATCTTGAGCGAAGGTGTGGTCTCTTACTAAGTGAATCCGGGCCTGCAGTTGTGTGTAGCAGCGGTTCCACAGAACCTGCATGGTTCTGTGTTGTTAAATCGACAGGTGACTCGAGCTTGTTCGGTCGGATGAGCTATATTTGTGTGACCCCCTCCTCACCACCATGGACACCAACACCACCGATTTTTATTTTAGACTTTAGACTTCAATGGACGATGACGTGTGGGATATGCCTTTACTGCTTCTCTAGTCTAAATGGCTGTCTGGACATCAATGACATATACCTTTGCACTTCTTCCAGAGACACAGGCCCAGGATCAGCAGAAAGATGGAGATTCCGACTGATATCAGAGCGTAGAAATATGGAGGCAGAGAGGAAGAGGGAGGGGGAGACTGAGAGGGAGTGTCCGGATGGTTGTTGTCTGCAGCAGAATAATGAGACACAATTCCTCTTAGACGCACATTAAGAGCTTTTTCTTTAATGTCAATCATTTCAATTTCAGCCTCAACAGAATGGTGTGTTTAGGCAACGTGTAGAGAGGATGCATCATTGAAAGTTCCATAGACATGAGTACAAGAAAAATGTGTACTGAGAAAGTGCATCAAGATGCCTTTCCTCCTGAATATTCTCAAACGTGGCTGTGAACCACCTATTTTGAACATGTCGTTAGGTGACATCACAACGCTTCATATTGTGGGTTTGTGCCACATTGTGAACTTATAGTTCATCCATTTCCGGTAATTGCTGAAGTTATATACGGTGGTTAATTTCCCCCAATGCAATGGCCTTATACGTGCATAGAATAGAATACTAGAATACGTGCATTATACCGTATGGCCCTGCTTCACGATAAACACAGCCCCAGACCAATACCTTAACATTTCTGTTAACGATAAATCTCCCCTAACCCTAACCAAATGTTTTAGTCCCACTGGCCTCCCTGACTGGCAAGGGTTTACCGCACCTTGCCATTAGTTGCACCTGATTGATCAACTGCTCTAGAACCTCCAAGCTTGCGTTGACGGGCCATCTGTTGTATCAGCCCCAGGGGTTATATACAGCAGCTGACCAATCAGCACATCCTCTCGGTATTGTATCACTTCTTATAATATAAAGTGTTTGCGATACAACAATCTCACCTGTCACATCCATCCAGCTCCGTGGTGACTCTCCAAGAGATGAGATGTTACACTTGTAGAATCCTTCACCAGACTTGTAAACACTGTGGATGGTCATCTGTCCTGTAGACTCGGTGCCGATGAGGGATCCGTCTTTATAGAAATCAGCTGGACGGTCAGAGGATGATTTAGCAGTCATCTCGTTTCTGTACCAGCAGTGCAGAGTGACACCACTTCCTTCCACCACAGGAAGTACAGACATCCCCAGGATCACATCTCCACCTGAACAATGATAAATATCGTCAGAATAGAAGAACAATTTAGACTGATGTTGCAACACTCTGAACAACACTACGATGATGAGGTTTTGATATGTAATGGTCTTTTCACAATCACATCATCAAGTGTAAACTGAGTAAAGTGAACAAAGTTGTTGATTTGCTGAACGTACCAGCCACCGTCATATTCACAGTGTTACTCTTTCCCGTTGAGGATTCACACCAGTAAACTCCACTGTCAAATAACAGCATGGGTTTCACAGTGCAGCCGGTGTTGTTCATCTTCCCCCAGCTAAGATCACCACCATCATCACATTCTGACGTGATGTTTTTGATGCTGGTCCTCTTCAGTCTCCATGCAGCAGAGTCAGACTGTCTGTCCTCACAGCTCAGAAAGACTGACTCATATTTAAAGAACTGAGATCTGTCAGGACTGAGTCTGAGAGAGGCTGTGGGGCAGAGATGGAGAGGAAAGTTAATTTCCTGAGAGATCATGTACAATTTAGTCGCTCTAAATCCAGAGGGACTTATACATTAAGCAAGAACAACACATGGTAATACATAGAAATAGTCATCAATGATCATAAGCAAGCTAAGAACCTAACATCCGTCTAACAGTAGAATATCTATACAATTAAACTGTACTAATATATCATGTACATTACTGTATGTTGAAATCAAAACTGTATTTCTTGTTTGATTTAATTGATTCCATTATTAGTAGAGGATAATTTGAACATCTGGTCAGTAGAAGTCAAACAGCTGTTTACCTCTCATGACATCACCACTGCTGTTTGGAACTTCTGCTGAGACACTCACCATGGAATAAACCACTAGAGAGAGAGAGAGAGAGAGAGAGAGAGAGAGAGAGAGAGAGAGAGAGAGAGAGAGAAGGAGGGAGGGAGGGAGGGGGGGGGAGCACATTATACTGAGCAATGATAGCATTTACAGGGCAGGCTTCTTTTGTTTAAAGTTGGACATTTGGTACAGTATATAGTCTTTTTTATTGGCCTAAAATATTGTCTACTGTACATGTATATAGACAATATTACATTCATGTATCCACTTGCTGACAGGCTGTCGGTATTGGGGGTTTCTTGTGACCCTACCATTAACATCCTATGGCAGGCAAAAATGTCAAACTTTCCTTATGCATGTGCATGTTTTTCATGAATCTGAATCCATTCCAAGCATTAGTTTTGCACAAAAAACACTCCATAGGCTAAAAACGGCCATAGACGTCATGACAAATTGATGTGATGAGATCAGCACAAAATGTGATGAGGTCAGCACAAGTGGCTATGGCTGTTTGACAGAAAGAAACCCCTATGAAAGAATGCCCAATACCAACAGACGGTCAGCAAGTCGATTCATGAATGTATACTGTATATAGACAATATTTTAGGCCAATAAAAAAAGACTATACCAAATTTCCCACTTTAAACAAAAGAAGCCTGTCGGCTGCTGCCGGACTAATATACACGTTTGAGTCATCTAATTGAGTCAGAGCTGGGGGAGCAGGTCGGCGGTTCGAATCCTGGCTCCACCTGTCCACATGATGTCGAAGTGTCCTTGGGCAAGACACTGAACCCCACATTGCCTCCAATGAGTCGGTCGGGGTGAGCTCTCCACCATTGGTGTGGGAAGTGAGGACGCTGGCGTTGATTGTTTGCCGCTTCACCTCCCAATGTATGAAAGAATAATGTTATTGTCTCCACCAGCCGAAGGCTAGGGGGAGAGTATGTTTTGCACTCCGTCCGTCCGTGTGTCCGTGTGTGTGTGTGTGTGTGTGTGTGTCCGTTAGTAGCTAATCTCGGCCACCGTTAACCCGGTCGATGCCAAATTTTGCACACACACTCCCTGGATGCCAACGATGAACCTCTGCCCCAAACTTTCCAGAACGGCCTGTTATAGCGCCACCAAGAGGCCGCTTTGTGCAAAACAAGTTTTTGCACAGTACACCTACAGATTTTGTCCAAACATCACGCAAATTGGTACACAGTCTCTCTAGAGCCATTCAACGAAACCAGTCTTTCAGATTTCCAGAACGGCCTGTTATAGCGCCACCAGGAGGCCGCTTTGTGCAAAACAAGTTTTTGCACAGTACACCTACAGATTTTGTCCAAACATCACGCAAATTGGTACACAGTCTCTCTAGAGCCATTCAACGAAACCGGTCTTTCAGATTTCTCAGACTCCATCCTGATTGGTTAAGATTGGCTTCCAAAGTTCACAGGAGTGCTCAGTTTAAAACAAAATGCTGCAAATCATGAACACATCGCGTCATTTCCGTGAAATTGTGCACCCACATTCCCACTAGGCAGAGGACGAAATGCCACATGAACAATTTCAACTCAGCCTCAAGGTGGCGCTATAACTGGCCGAAAAGTGTTTTTAACTCTAACTGCACGGATCTGTGGATAACTTTGTATGCCAACTCCCTAGAGGCCAAGGAAAAACCTTTGCCTGGAATTCTTCACATCTGCTCATCCTGGTGGAGACCTGTGCTTTGAGCACTTGGAAAAGCGCTATAAAGATGCAATTCATTAAGGGACGTTTTATGTTGTCTGCGCAAACTGCATGCCTCACGTTGGCCTACCTCAGTGAATTATCTGTGGGAACCGTAAACCTCATTTCATTTTAACCCTTTTTCACTGCCTCACACTAGCCCGCTCTATACCTTTCGCTTTCACAACATTATTAATTTGTGCATACAACCTGACATACAAAACAAACCTGTATAGAGCGTTGCAGTCCCGCCCCCTTTCATGACGACGCCAGGCCCAGGAAATGCCTTTTTCTCATAGACATTTCAAAACGTATTTATTTAAAGACCTTTGACCTTGTCGTGACAAATCATGCCAACACACACAATATTTTGGACCAAACAAATAATTACAAAGAAGAAAAACAACAAAAAAAGTGTTGTAACCTTCCGTCTTTTTCTACTTTCTAATTCTTTGTTTGGCCTCGAAAATTTTTGTTTGTTGTCATGATTGCTCACGACAAGAGTTGGCTTTGTCCGCGGCGTAAACGTCTTTAAATAAATACTTTCTGAAAAGTCTATGAGGAAAATGAACGGGAATTTATTTTCCGGGTCTCTCGATTTGGGGCGGGACTACGACGCTCTATACCAGTACTTTGATTGAACTCATTCTCTAGTGACAGTCTATGACAGCTATCTATCATCCAATGATCAACTGACATCTGCTATTAGGCTGAATTCTAAACCTAATTGCAGTATAGAATTAAAGCACTGACTGAGGCGAATTGAGGCAAACTCTTCATCGTGTCCTCAATCCTCATGAGTACAATTAATCTTAAAAAAGGTATCCCCCCTACACACACACACGCACACACGCACACACACACACACACACACACACACACACACACACACACACGCACGCATGCACACACGCACGCATGCACGCATGCACGCACGCACGCACGCACGCACGCACAATCCATAAGTGAGTACAATCATTGTACTGTAATAATGTGTGTTTTTACTACTCACAGACTAGAAGGTATAGTAATGTTTGCTCCATCCTGTGTTACTGCTGAATGACACACTGACTGTTATGAGCCGTCTCGACCCTCCTACTGCTGCTGTGGTTGGAGGAGGATACCATGCAGGAAGAGCTGATGCATCCTCTGCTGCTGTGGGTAGAGGCTACACTTAAGGAAGTGGTGGACAGTACAGTTTATACACGATACATAGAATAATAAATAGGGATAACATATCATATAGATAGGTATAATTCATCTCTGGTCAACAAGTGTAGTTATTCGAAAGTATGCAAAGGTCATGACATCTCCTTTCTTAGTTCAGGGGTGTTTCTAGGGTAGATTGGGGGCCCAGGACATTATGTTGGAGAGGTGTCTGTTCGCTGACCTTTGTAATAAATAAGAAAGAAATAAGTGCTTTGACAGTTCAGATAAAAGCAAGATCATTTTAGGGGGTCGAGAGGACGGGACCGCGGCGTGCGTCGCCAACACATACCAGCACACATGCAAGCGGCAAGCCTTCATCCATATGTTTATGATTCAATGAGAATCTGATCAATGATCAAATCACTACAACGTTGATTATGACTGCCTTGACGACATGATAGCCTATCTCTCATGCAGTTATCACTCACACTCACCCACAGGACTTATCACAGCAGTGCGCAGTCTCACGCCTTCGGCGTGCACTGCGCACGGATGGGTAAAATTAATATAGGCCAGCCTACAAACGTATTCTATTCATGGCGATGCGATGTCGATGTGTCATGTAGGTGCGTGCGTGCGTGCATGCATGACTGCAAGGCAAGCGAGGTGAGAGGGAAACAGACAGGGTAGGCCTACAACTTTATTTAATTCATGCAGGTGTTCGTTCTTTATTTATTTAACAACACACCAGTTAGTTGGGCAGGGCTTGCAAGTTGCGTGTGCGTGCGTCTGTGTGTGTGTATGAGAGAGGGGGGTGAGGCGGGCAGCAAGGCACGGGAGAACCGTATTGCATGTGTTCATGTCGCAAAAACGAGGGCAAGGCTTGATTTCATAGGGCGTGCCAGATAGATTTCAGCCGTCACATTTATTAACGTCAGAACGAAACGCTGTTTGCGATCACTTTATAAATGCCGTGGCGACGTGGGTGTACTACGAAACCTGCACTCGAATCTGTGGCAGATTTTTCACTCAATTGATAAATGAGGGCCTAAGGGTGCACCACTCAAAAAAGAACAGGAACGAAAGTGAAACTTAACTGATGGGAATTTACTGGAATCTCTCCTGCGTTTCTGGGAATTCAGATTGGTAACACCTCTAAATGCGAATAAGTCTTTTTCGCAAAAACACTTTTTCGGAAAAAAGGGAAATACGCAAATAGTTTATGGAAACACTTGCGGAAAAGGGTTGATGGGTAATTTTCCACCATAAAACTAAGGACTGTATAAATTAATAACTATATAATAGGATCGATAGCTTGAGAGCTAGAGCTAGAGAGAGCTCCGGAACACCGGAACTGTATAAATACTTTAGAAAGTAATCTAAGTACCATAAAATACTCTTTACCAGAATAGAAGCAGAGGGCTTGTAACTTTACAGAAATGGTTGTAAAAACCTTTTAGGCTATAATGAGTAAAAGTCAGAGTATAACAGAGTTAACCAAAATACCTTAGAATGAATTGACGGACACAAGAAGAGAACTCAGACAAGCAGAACTTAGAGGGAGGTTCAATCAGATATATTCACCATTGTTTCGGGAGAGAAGAAGACATGCCATCCGGACAGCGTTTCACAACGATCTCTGACCATGTTCAATTGAACATGGTTGATATAGCATACCGTAATCAATACACCGGAAAATGTGTTGAACAACAAGGTCAAAAAATATATTATGTTTATCATATTATGATATGAATATCAGTTAGTGGAACCGGGTGACAGGGCAGAACGTCATTGAGTGCAGTTTACCAGTCTGTTAGAGCGAATACTAACTTTCAAGGGCAAAAACACAGAGGCTGGGTGTTATGGCCAATGGAAACAAAACAATTCTTATCTAACAACGCTGGCTAGGGGAGAAGTTTTACTATCGAAAATGTCAGTCACAGGGCAATTCATAATCCATGATTCTGCAAGACCATAGGGGACACTGAGTCATAGATCACATGAAAACCGTCATCCACCAAAATAACAGATCTACAAAAGAAAAATACCTATCAAGGGTTTTAATTAGAAAGCGTTGAACTATCGCTTTTGAACAGTTGGAAAATAAAATAAAAAAACGATGGGGAAGCAGTGGAGTGCATGTGAGGGTGGCAGGGAGGGTGGCTAGAGAGGGAGAGGTCACCGACCCGTCCAATTAATACATGTGTAGGCTAGTGTGTTCAAAGATGCCATATGAAGTCTGAATCCTCCCGAGTTGATCGGGGCGCTCCGATCATTTTGATATCTGGATCGCTATTGTATGGATGCAACACACACACACACACACTCGCGCACACACACACACACACACACACACACACACACACGTGGACTACTGAGTAGTGGACTAAACTTTACCTAGCTGCCTGGGTCGCTGCAGGCTATTCGATCCAATATGCTTCATCTATTGATCTATTCTTATATTATAGGCCTATTTATGTTAGAAAACGAATCAGGTGTTATATAGTATACCCTCCGAATTATTTATCCCCACCTCCACCTTCGGGACTTCAACCTATCTTCTTCATATAATTGGTCCACACTGTGACTACACTAATGTTCATAATAAAATACCAAGATTCTTTTTCTATTCAGCCTGTGTCTCATAGGAGGGCTGTGGGCAGTTCAGGAAACGGTCCAGTAGTGGTCCACCCACCAGTGACATCATCGTTAGGGGTAGGCTTAGAGTAGCCTATATAAGGGGGTAGGCAGCTTTCAATGCTTATTATCGTGAGAACGATGGCTTCCATGTTCGCGTTGCAACTTTTCAGGAATAGAAAGCCTGGCTGCCGTTTCTATTATAGCTTGGATTCCCCATCGAGGATGTCACTGGTGGACTGCCCACAGCCCTCCTATGAGACACAGAATAGAAACAAATTGTGCTATTTTATCATGATCATTAGTGAGGAGTGGACCAATCATTTGAAGAGATGTTGAGAAGTGGTGAAGTGGTGGTCACTGGTGGTGGTCACAATATGGGACTGCTTGGTCCCTTAAAAAGCTGATCTACAAGCTGTTGTGTCATGCGTTGTGACCTTGTAGATCCTTGCAGATCAGCTAAATAGAGTACGTGGCTAAACCGATTTGAGATGATATAGCCTATTAACTTGTTTTTGCATGGGGACCCCCCTGGTGCCCACTCAAGGACCGCCTGGAGGTCCACGGACCCCACTTTGTGAACCATCCAACCGGAGCATTTACAAGAAATGGTCTGACTTCTTGTGAATGGCCGAGAGAGATGTGTCTCTGGCTCCCCCTACTGAAGGCATTGCAGACTGTGTAGCTATACTGTATAAAAGGACAAGCAGACCGTGAGCTGCGGACCGCAGCGGTCCTTATTGGTGATTAAACTTCATAGCCTGTCTTTATACTTCCTCTGTCTCTCCAGACCTACATCAGGACTTCAACACTGCAGCAGGTAAGACACTGCATGAGACCGTCAGCCCTGATGAAGACCCTGTATAGGTCGAAACATGTTATTGCTTTAATAAAGTTTTCCTCCTTTTTTAAGGAAAACAAGTGCTTCCAAACTGCAACACTTAGAAAAATAATCACATGCACAGAATTTATTGACAGAAAGTAGCGCATAACATGTATACGGTGGATTTTTATGAAAAACAAGCTCTGCAGATTGAAAGAGGATAATTCAAGCGTGGCCCACAGCTGCAATGTTGGTGAGTTTAACGTCGTTTAATAAGCAGATCACAAACGCAATTTGGATGAGTAGGGAGTCAATGGAGGGTATTGCAAATGCAATATTGCTATACTGTTGTTTTGGCAGTTGGACCTAGCTCTGGTCCATAGCCTTCTACTGCTTCGATTCTGCCCTGCAGTAAACGAAGCAGTAGAAGGCTATGGAGTGGACCAGAGCTAAGTTGGACCCTGTGTGTTTTTTTAAATTAAAATAATATAGCTGTTTTCAGTGGTTGCATAGACATTTATCATATTTTTCATGTTTCACCTTGGCTTAAACCGATCAGAAAACATTCGAACAACATTATACATTTGCAGAGGCTGTTGTTTTTGTTTGTCACGCGCTGCCCAGCTGTCTCTGATCTGATTGGGCGGGCGGTAGAACCAATGACATGACATTAACTGCTGCCTTCAAAAGATGTAATTTTTTGATTAGCTTGCTTAATGCCGTTGCCTTTTGTTGTTGTCCTGCTCCTGTGATGCACTCATGCATGCACGCCACAGTGCACCGCGGACCTGCCAAACTATTAGGCTACTGAATGATAAGCAACTTTAGTTTTTTTCAACCAAGGTTCATGTTTTAGGTTGTCATTAGAGAAACTAAAAGGTGAGTGTTCATTTTCTTTCATTTGCTGCTTTCTTTCGTTTTAGGGATTTTAGCAGTTTTTGACAGGGGGGTGGGGGCATTCGAGCATGGGGCTAAATATGTATTTTTTAACACAATTTTATGGTGATTTTTTTTTATGGTTTACTATAGTCCTAATAAACGCCAGGAAATTACATCTGGCCACAAAAGATCACGGGATCTATTGAATGTGACAAACTGACATATTGAGCCATACCTATACACACAGTAGCCTATACTGTAAGCCTTCCCCCAGTAGGCTACCTTCACATTCAGTAGATCATGTGATCTTCTGTGGCCAGATGTAATTTCCTGGCGTTTATTAGGACTATAGTAAACCATAAAAAGAGAAATCACCATAAAATTGTGTTAAAAAATGCATATTTAGCCCCATGCTCGAATGCCCCCGCCCCCCTGTCAAAAACAGCTAAAATCCCTAAAACGAAAGAAAGCAGCAAATGAAAAAAGATTAACACTCATCTTTTAATTTATCTAATAACAAACTAAAACATGAACCTTGGTTGAAAAAAACTAAAGTTGTCCTTTAAGCCTCCTTTCTTTAAAATTAAGTTTGATTGACCGAACATATGTTGCAGGCTTGCAGTTGCATGCAGCCATAGCATAATTATGTTGATGCACTGCTGTTACACCATTGCATGATGCATCTTAGTTTGAGAACGCTGCCCTGCAATTTGCAATACAAATATCCATAAGACCCAAGCTCTCCAGTAGTCTATTTTGTGGGGGAAGTGTATTTGAAAAGGCACAAATTGTGTGCTGTTTGTTGACATTCTAATCAGGCTGCATGACTATAATTTGCAATGCGTACATAATGATTGACGTTTTGTTGTCTGGAATGGTTGCAGTGCCGAATCAATCAACCCCTCCGAGGGCCCTGGCACTACACCAAAACAAAAGGCCCCATGCAGGAGCGTGCCGCGTGCGTGCACGTGATTTGCGTGCACGTAACACTAACACTCTTTGCGTTTGCGTGCCCATTAAATGAACGTGTGCGTTCAGTGCATCGCCAGCACTATCACCACTGCTCCCATAGAGTTATCTCTGACGCTTAGCGCTGACAGTGTACAAATACTAAGTGAGAAGTCACTAAGCGTGTTATACATGGTGGACCCTCTTGTAAACAAGTGTAATGCTTAATTGGGTCGTCCACTCACAGTTAACAGTCTTTGTATTGAGTTTGTGGTTGAAATGTACTGTAATTCTGCAAACTGTATTTCAATCAATCAATCAATCAAAACAGCCTAATGGCCGCCACAAGCTAGGCTGATCATGCCAGATGCACCGCCATGACTGGCCACTGTGAGTCAGTTGCTCACAGTGCTGCTCCGGCATGTTGCTCGCTTATCGTCGTGTGCAGTGTTGACTGATCATGATGGGTTTGTCTGGATGGCTTCCAGCTTTCACCTCATCCTCTCCTCCCCAACCACATTACTTTTTGAGTGCCTTATACGGAGCTATGTGTGTGGGTGGCTGGGTGGGTCTGAGCACAAAAACAGCATGGTTTTTCACCACCTGTGCGCAACCTAACACACACGCACATATTAACTGTATAATATGATTCTTTTGGGTGTGCCAGTACAGTGACAGTACAGTAGAGGGTACAGTAGAGGGACCCCCACACGGTAACTGTCATTTCTAAACTGTTTCGGACGCAGGGCGGCTCGTCGGAACTGGCCCGGCCCCCTGGCCGCGTTCCTGGGGGGTTTGGATGGTGTAGGGTTAAAAAAAAGGTCAGCTCATGACGGACCAGGAGCAAATCAACTATATTATGGCGCATACTAGCTCACTTAGATTTTTGTTTTATGTGGAAATATTATCATGATCATATAGTCAGCATGATTAGCTAATGTACAAGCCTGACATCATGTTGTAATAATGAGAACACATGAGAGACCATTGTGGTTCTTTAACCTCACATCACCAGGCTTTCCACCTCGTGTGATTGTCGTGTGATCCGCTCGGGAGCAGACGATATCGCTACGTCATGTTGTAGTCATTGTGTTGTAGTCATCAGGACAGATAACCATCAATCTGGAACTTCCTTTCCCTCAAACCGGAAGAATAATATCTTACACTCACATTCATATGTCAGAAATCAGCTAAATGATGCCGCCCGGGTAGCGTCGAGCTTTCTCCCAGCTCCGCCACCTCCTCAACACTGCCCAGTAGCACAGATGCTGGAGAGCGCTTTCTTCACCAGCTTGTTAAGTCTGTTTGTCTGAATAATATGGGTCGTAAATTAATTACGAGCAGTCGCCGTTGCTGTTGACACCCCGGCAGGCAATTGCAAAGAAGAGGGCACTAGCCATTACAGACTGGTTTAACAGCATCTGCAGCATTGTGTTGCACACACCAAAAGACCTGAGTCTGAAAGAACAGCCTACACCGCCTCTTAACCCATTGACACCTGGTATACCTTTGATGCCGGCGCGCGCCCTGTGTCTAATCAACTATTGCTATACATGTAGCATTTAAAAAATAATAATAATAATAATCCAAATTTGAAGGTTTTCAGAAACATTAGGTCAGGCTCCGGCAAGGCGTTCCCAGATCCGGCCTCGGGCATCAAAGTGCATCTGTGCTGTCAGACCAGTTCAGACCAGTTCAGTCTGGGGGCTAGTGAGATCCTGTTGCTTGTGTGGTAGTCTGACTCTCCATGTAGGCTACACGAATGTTGCTCATGTGACGTAACAGATGCACTAAGTTTCTTTTTGACTGTGAAAATAGTCCCATGAGAACCCGTAGGTATGTGGGAGGTACAGTATATCTTCCAGTAAGGAGGCCTGCCCTTCCTTTCTTCTTTATGCTCACCTGTGACAAAGTGTGGGCATGACCTTGGACGAATGACGGGTCAGAGGGTGCTATATGTTTTTTAACGCCACTATATGGAGGCAGGGGGGGGGGGGGGGGCTTGTTGATCCTCATACACTGCAGTGCACACATGGCTCATGTACAGCCACACCATTTTACTCAGTCATACTTGACATCTACGTAATATGTTCTTGTTTACAGATACACTAAGTTTCTTTCTTTCTTTCTTTCTTTCTTTCTTTAGATATGAAGATGATATACCTACTTGAGATCTACGATAAGAGACATTCCTCAAGCTTCCTTCTAATTTTAGGTCTGAATCTGCTCTGTAACAATGGAGGTAAATTAATAGCACGGTGCATATTTGTGGAAGAATCAGTTTTATTCGTCACATCACAATTTGCAGTGAAGCATGGGGTGATTTCTTTCTTCTTTTTCCATGTGCGCTCAATAATTTCTTTAGTATTCCGTGAGAAGAGAGAGGATAGAGTGAGAGCAAAGGGAAAGATATATAGAAAAAAGGTTAAATGCATGTGAAAGTAGAGCTGTACATGATATTTCTGAACATTACATAAGCAGGTGTGCAAACTCTCAGTCAGCACTACTGCCGTAAATATGTAATGTTGTTGTTAGTAGGAATAAACAGAGTTAGTGTCAAAGTGTCCTTGAGCAAGACTCTGAACCCTAAATTGCTCCTGATGTGAAGGTTTGGTGCATGGTTTCCTCTGCCATCGGTGTATGAATCTATGTAAAGTGCTATATCAATTTACTATCAATTTACTATTTAGCCAATCTTCAAAAATATAAATGTATTGGCTACATTCAGTAATTATTAGCTAGTAAATATGTGTCAAGTATGTGAATATTATTTGAAAGTATGTTACATAGGATGTCGAAATGGTTACATGAAAGGCCCTATTGGGTCTAAATACAAATTTCAGCCCACCCAGACCCATGCATGAGCCTGTTTTTAAAATAAGTTATTCATTATTCAGCAAAATGCACAGGCAAATACACATTCATGTCTCAGTTTATTGTATTTTTATTTTATTGTTTTTTATACATCTGCTATTGATGTTATGTCCCTGTGGTGATCATTATTATTATTATCATTATCTTATTTTAGCTCATCTTACCTTATTTTGGCATACCGGTATCTCTACCTTATTGTCTCCACCAGGCCGAAGGCATGGGGAGAGAGTATGTTTTGCACTCTGTCCGAGTGTCCGTGTGCACATGTCTGTCCGTCCGTCTGTGTACAGCTAATCTCCATTCTCCAGCACCGTTAACCCGGTCGACGCCAACGATGAACCTCTGCCCCAGATTTTCCAGAACAGCCTGTTATAGCGCCACCAGGAGGCCGACTTTTTTTTTTTTTGTAAACTTTATTTTTACATGTCTTTTTCGTTCATAAATTTCTTCATTACATTACATTACATGTAAGCAAGTAAACACACAAAACACACAAACATCAGGAGGCCGACTTTTGAACAAATTGGATATATTACTCCTCCAGATTCTGTCCAAAACTCCCACAAATCGTTACACACTATCTCTATAGTCATGTGTTCAAGACGGATCTGTCCAATATTTCATATTCCATCAAAATTGGCTAACATTTCCTTTCAAAGTTTGCAGGATTGGCCTGTTTTTCACAAAAATCATGAACGCAGCATGCAATTTACGTGAAATATTTCACAGACTTCCCTACTAGGCTGAGGAATATATCCCACCCTTTTTACATTGGCCTGTTATAGCGCCACCAACAGGTGGATTTTTGCAAAACACATTTTTGGATCAAAATACCTCAAGTCATCCAATTGCCATCCAAGGCGTAAGAAGAAATGGCACCCTTTTCACATTGTCCTATTATAGCGCCACCAGGAGGCCACCACCTGACCTGCCCTGGTGGAGACCTGTGCCCCGAGGGGCACTTTATCTAGTATTTTATCTGTTTTCACCCCTTGCCAGTGTCCCTGGGTAGGCAACACGTTCTGGCGGAGACCTGTGCTTCGATGGGGCACACTTTTCTAGTCTTATCTCAACTCATCTCATCTTTATCTTTATCAGGGACATGTCTGGTAGCTCTTGGAGGCGATGCTGTTCTACAATGTGGCATTGAACCCAACATCGATGCTACTGACCTGGCTGTGGAGTGGTCCAGACCGGACCTACCACCGGACCAATACGTACACTTCCAGAGGGACGGGAAAGCAGTTAACAATGCGAAGAATCCTCTCTACGAGGGAAGAACTTCCCTCTTCATGGATGAATTAAAGAAAGGCAACGTGTCCCTCAAACTCTCCAGAGTGACACACTCTGATGAAGGAATCTACACATGCTACATTCCTGAAATCAATAAGAAATGCACTGTTCAAGTCTTTGTTGGTAAGGCAATACATTTACTGATAAATTGAGTACCACAGACGAAAAACTGTCTAAGTCCAAATTTCATTCTGACCCCTCCACGAAAAGGCCTCGTTGTCCTGAACCCTTATCTATCATTTATACATTATGGATCAATAGTGTGGACTTAAACAGTTTTTCGTCTGTGGCATTCAATTATGATCGATAAAAGCATGTTTATATTGTAAACATAAGTGTGCGTGTGTGTGTGTTTGTGTGTGTGTGTGTGTGTGTGTGTGTGTGTAGAGTGAGAGAGCGCAAGAGAGAGATGCAGGATATAATCTGTAGAATATCGGAATCAATAATATCGGCCATAAAAATAACATATCGGTAATTCGGTATAGGATCGGACTCAAAATGATGCCGATTATTTTCACCGATATTGATGACGCGAATAATAATGTGACCGTCAAAGGCTAAATTCTACATTTAATTTGTGTACTCGTCTCATTCAGAAGTCATTCAGTAGTGAAAACAACATATTTATCGATTGATTGAATACTTTATTTATTAACGGGCTTTGGGGCCATGCCTTGTTTCCATTGTGGTCCTCTGTATAATATTGGAATCGGTCGGTATCGGCAGATATGACCCTGCAAATAATCAGAGATCAGACCTACAAGCTCGTAGCGCGCCACTCGCGCTTGTAGGTCTGCTATTTTTGAAAACCCGAAGAACGACTGACATAGAAACATAGCTTTTTCAGAAAACTGTCAGGATGTAGAAGACATTTTTAGAATCTGATCTCGGGTCAGAATGGGTTACCGGTAATTTAGTTTGTCTTTAGTTCAATGTTTGTTTTGTAAACGCCAGTTGACAATGAAGGGAAAAGAGAGAGAGAGAGAGAGATATGGGGGGGAGAGGGAGAGAGAGAGAGATCAGCAAAAAGGTTGAATTCTTGTACGATTCAAGACGAATCCCCCACCCGTCTCTCTGTCCATAGTGTCCATGTCTGCTGATGATGTCTCTGAGGTCGTGCCCAGGATTGGGGACAAGCCAGATGACGGTAATTAATCGAACATGTACTCTACTCGCCTCCCAGCTGCACGTCCTTCTGCAACACTAAACTTGAAACAAAACTGTGAAAACGCGTAACCGTGCGTCATATAATTGATTGGTAGAAATCACAGATCTATAAAAAGCTATTGATTATTGAGTTGTATAAATCATGTATAGGAGGACTCTCTGTTCATCATCTTCTCTTCGTCTTTCGTTCTGTCTCTCTAGAGGTTCCTCCAGCTGGTCCACCAGCTGGTGGTGTTAACGTCATTGTCGTCGTCATTGGCGTCGCCATTGGCGTCGCCTCGATCATGATCGTGATCATGATCAAGATGGAACAACGCCTTCTGGAGTTTGCTAAAGGTTTCTTCCCAAAATCATCTGCTAACGACGGGTACAGTTTGTATTCATTTCAACACTTTTTTTTCCCACATGCATCAATGCATCGGCACATTGTAGTAAAAGCAGTGGTTTTCAACCAGTGGTCCTTGAGGAGGTTCCAGGTGGTCCCCCCAGCTAAATGATGGAGAGTTGGTAAACTCTAACTCTAATATCTCTAACTCTTGAGAGTGTAAAATGAAACCAAATCGACCCTTACGGGTTCCAGCTGGAGGTTTTTTGAGTCTGCGAGGCTAAATCTCATCAAATGGTGGACCATGATATGAATACAGTTGAAAACCACTGGTAACTAAATGGATTATGGATTGTATTCTGTTTTCTGTTCATCATCTCTGTTCCTTTCTCCCTCTGCCCCCCCCCCCGTCCTCATGCTCGTCCTCTCCTCTCCTCTCCTCTCCTCTCCTCTCCTCTCCTCTCCTCTCCTCTCCTCTCCTCTCCTCTCCTGTCTACCTTTTCTCCTGGTCTACTGTATGCGTAGATACCCCAAACTTATGAATGGAGGATCCAGTCCTAAGAATGGAGTCTCTGCTGAGGTCAAGCTTCACATTCTGGAGGCTGAAACATCTACTCCACTCACGTCTCAGGAGAAAGTGTGATGGACCAAAGAAGAAAAATATATATATATTTGCGTTATACAGTAGCAATTCATACTCACTTTTGTCCTGCTTTTCTCTAAATACGTATCTTTTAAAGGTTGGTGAAATCCAACTGATTCAAAGGTGATTAGTCTGATGATCATGTTTTAGGGTGGCAAAAAATCACGGCACTCCATCTGTAGTGGCTAATTTACACCAACAATAAAACTTAGAAAACCACTACTACGGGCACCAGGTAGCGAATCTTACTCAGAGGTAGGAATGAGACCATTGACCAGACAGGCAGTGAAGTTTAGTGGTGTTTATTTTCAGCTTTTCGGTCCAGACATATAGCAAAAGATGGAAAGTGTTCAGGTTCATCGCTGACCTGCTGGTAAAAATCCATATGCCCTCCTGGTGCTCTGCTGACTGACTGTGTGTGCTCATTAATTTAGTAACCTCAAGCTGTTCCCCAAAACTGCCCATCACCTCCAAAATAAAAGCATATAGCTGCCAACTAACAAACTGAAATAATGACCAAGCTAAAATAAACTAAATAATAAATGCATTAAATCGTTATATTGAAAAATACTGAATTAGCAAAAAATACTTAATAGCTCCCACACCATCTTTAACTCTTTGTCAAGCACAAGCGACCAACTGGACATGCACAATCTTTTGCTCCCCCATGTGGTCACTTGGAGCAACACCCTAGTGCTGAGTCAATCAATGCCGCAAGAAATGTCACATGTCACATATGCATTTAATGATTGAGTTGAGGAGGCTATTGTGAGATTGTTTCCTTCTTCTGGAAACTGAATCAGGGACCTGTTGCTGTGTGTAGCAGCAAACATATCAAAAGTACATAATCTGACTATTTAAAGGACCACTTCACCACTTTTCAATAATCTTCATTATAATGGGTCCTCACTAATAATCATAATGAACTGGCACCATTGTTTTCCCTACCCAGTCTGTGTCTCATAGGAGGGCAGTGCCAGTGGGTAGTTCAGAAACCCGTCCACCTGTGACATTGTTAGACAAGATTGTTTTACAAAAATGTTTAGATTTGTATTATCGTGAGAACGATGGCTTCCATTTTCGCATTGCAACTTTTCAGGACTAGAAACTTAGAAAGCCTGCAGTTTCTATTAGCTTGGATTCCCCAACGATGATGTCACTGGTGGACGGGTTTCTGAACTGCCCACAACCCTCGTATGAGACACAGACTGAGTAGAAAGAAATTGTGCCATACTGCCATTTTATCATGATTATTAGTGAAGACCTATTATTGTCTCCACCAGTATGTTTTGCACTCCATCCGTCCGTCTGTGAACCGCTAATCTCCGGCACCGTTAACCCGGTCGATGCCAAATTTTGCACACACACTCCCTGGATGGCAACGATGAACCTCTGCCCAAATAGTTCCAGAACGGCCAGAGCGCCACCAGGAGGCCGCTTTGTGCAAAACAAGTTTTTGGACAGTACACCTACAGATTTTGTCCAAACATCACGCAAATTGGAACACAGTCTCTCTAGAGCCATTCAACAAAACGGGTCTTTCAGATTTCTCAGACTCCATCCTGATTGGCTAAGATTGGCTTCCAAAGGTTCGCAGGAGTGCTCGGTTTCAAACAAAATGCCACAAATCATGAACACATCGTGTTCGCCCCCTACCACTCCCCCTGCTCCAGCTAGGTTCTCTTTTTTTCCTCCCCCCGCGCAGCTCATCCCTTTCGATGGTATGCGTAGGAGGAGAGCTTTTTTGTGCCTGGCCCAAGCCCCCCCCCCCCGCTTACGACTAGCAGCAATAAGTTTGGTTTGATTGATGTATGTATATGTGTTTTTTGCCCTTTGGGGACACTAATAAACAACCTTGAACCTTGTTTTCCGTGACATTCCCACTAAGCAGAGGAAGAAATGCCAATTCAACTCAGCCTCATGGTGGCGCTATAACTGGCCGAAAGGTGTTTTTACCTAACTGCACGGATCTGTGGATAACTAGTTTGTATGCCAACTCCCTAGAGGCCAAGGAAAAACCTTTGCCTGAAATTTTTCACATCTGCTCTTTATAGCGCCACCAGGAGGCCGACATATGTAAAACACATTTTCTAATATTACTCCTTCAGATTATATCCAAATTTCACGCAAATCGGTACACATGCTCTCCATAGTCATGTGATCAAGACGGGTTTGTTTGATTTATCATAATCCACCCTCATTGGCTACTCAACGCAGCGTCCGATTGTGGTGAAACTGTGCATGCATATTCCCACTAGGCTTTTGAAGTAATGCCACTTGACAGTTTTCTAATCAGCCTCATGGTGGCGCTACAACAGGCCAAGCCTTAATTAAACCCTATGTACTGTGGAAGAACTATATAGTATAATAGTTATGGCAGTTTTTAATTAAACCTTATTGGTATTGTGTTGTTTACCATTGACCTTATGATTGTGTTCTGATTATTCAAATCAAGATACAGGCCTGCATCTCATCTTTGTGTATAATTAAAGGCTCTCAACTTGCTTTCCCCCCATGAAATACTGTGTCGTATGACATTATGAAACAAAACAGTTGAACCAAGAGCCCATTGACCATTGCATGGTGTTACACCAAAAGTGGTGTCTTCAAACCACCTACCGAATGTCCACGGGGGGGTCCAAAGAGCTTAATGCGCAACATTGTTATCTCACTTAACAGTAAACAAACTACTGTAACATACAGTATATGTTATACTACACGGTATCTTCACATTTATAAGTTGCAGTTTATTGTACAAAGCACATGCATTGTTTCTTTCATCGTCTTTTAGGATCCCCAATCCCCATTTAGCTTTGGCCATACAAAAGCTAGTGTTCCATTTTAACAAAAACATCAATTACATCGACTTTACAATGACTATGATCTAAATAAAAACAGAAACATGTAATAAAAGTAGTAGAGTTGAAACTAAACCAAAAGCACATACAACACATTAAACATTGTGCCTCTATACAGGCTTGTTTGCATACGGTGTTCCTTTAACTTTTTCTTAAAGGTGAATTTCATTTGTTTGTATTACATTATGCAATTAGGCAATGAGTTCCATCCCATTACAGCTCTAATGTTTGATACTTAATTTCATATTTCATACTTTAATGCAGTAGGCTATACTCTAGGCACCTTGCTGTAATCCTATAGACCTGCAGACAGGCTGATAATCTGACCCTATGATGAGGCTTATAATAGAAGGTATATGGCACCTCAGGGCCAACTGCACCTCCTTTCATACGGATCATAACAAAGTCACATAAATGCATCACATTATAAACATTTTTTATTTTACTTACAGTGCAATATAAATTAGACTTCAACCATTCAGCTTTCACATGCATGCACTGTATTGCTATTATATTTGCGGTCCAATGAATTGTATTTAGCAATGAATTGTATTTAGCAATAAAGGCAAGCGTGCGTGCAAATTAATGGATACAGTAGGCGCCGCCTACTAGGCGCGCTTTAACCCAGATATGACTGAGGCTGAGCGCCAAGATCTTCGAGCGACTGGTTCTGCAGCACTCGAAACCGTGGATGAGTGACTACGTTGATGAGGAAAACCAAACCACACACATTCAAACCCAAATGAAGCAGATGCCAAGCTCAAAATACAAGACGCTACGAAAGAGAAAGAAGCAGCTTGCACACTGTTGGGCAGTGTCAGCAGTGACATGGATAACGGACCCTATATTCATACAAACAGTCACAGGATGTGGAGATTCACACCTGTTGCTACTGTAGGTAATAAACAACGATGCAACATGTCACCACCAATCAGGTAAAAGGGAAAGTCTCATCCACACATTGGAAATGTAATACATCAAGTACTATGAAAACATCAAGTTGGCAAACATCATGTAGGCTACATCTGCAGTATGCATTGCACAAACATCAGTCAGCTAGAAATAATGACAATGAAAACAGTGGCATCTGGTTAGGATGCCACTCGGGCGCCTCCCTAGGGAGGTCCTCGACGCATGTCCCACTGGGAAGCGACATCGCCCTAAAGGGCGAGGTCGCGTCCGCCTGGGTGACAGCAGACTGCGGAATAGACACAGCATTACCTCCACTTCATCTTCTCTTGACTCTTTGCTGATTCCTGACATTTGCATAAACTGCATCGCGTTGAGGTTTTGGCAATTCTGTGACTGAAACACGAGTTGAAAGATGATTAGAAGCTTTGCAGAATGTGGGCCAACACACGTGAGTTACACGTACAGTATCATATCCTTGCTGTCGGGAGGAAACCTCCTAACTCCATTTTTGAGGGTTTTTTTGCATAAATCAGTGCAATTGAACACCCTTTACGTCTGTGTGTTATTTAAAAAATATTGAACCAATGGAAAGTAGTAGAAAAAACGCTTTGGACAAAACTTCTTATTACTTCCCCTCTCATGCAAGTCATTGACAATATATAAACTCACAACACCAACGTTGATGAGGCAGTAGCCTATTGCTTTGTTTTGAAAATATATGGTTTTCTTAATTTCCTGAAAAATGTATAATTTTCATTTCCTTAAGAATGAACAATTTGGAGTTAAGAGGTGTCTTCCCGACAGCAGAGATATATCTGTTTACTGGCAATTTACTCAACACATCATGTCCCCAAAATATGATACGTCATCAATATCATACGCATTGTGAGCTTGTAGATCTGCTATTTTCAATAGATTTTGTACACAGTTTGAACTTGTGAAATGGAACATTCTGCAATATGAGTACTTTAACGTTTAGTACTTTAAGTACATTTTCAATTCCGTACTTTTACCTGTAACAAAGTACTTCTACATTGCAGTATTGGTGGGCTACTTTTACTTAAGTAAAACAATTGAGTACTTTTTCCACCACTGAGAATAATATGTAAACAGTATATAGGCTACACTGTACCATTTGGAACGTGATGAGATCGAGTCAGTACTTCATAGACGCTCGCCTTGCCTAAGTGGACAAATTGTTTATTTTTAATTTAATTTCAAACATGGATACGGTGATGGACTTGATGCACTTATTTCCAGCTAATGTTTTAAATTAAACTCCATTAATTGAAACCTTTGAGACGTGTTCTTAATAAGCAACATGATTGGTTCAAAGACTGACCGTGTCGGAGTGGGCAGTACGTGTCATCAGAAGACCTGCTTTGATTGGTCTGCTGGTGTCCAGCTGAGCCCTGATTGGTTCCCTGAGGCTGAACGGGTCTGTAAAAATAAATACATAGATAAAAATAAATGAAAAACTATATACAGTATGGAATCTAAAGCCATGTAGTAGTCGAAAGGGTATTCACATGTTTTATTTAAGTAAAAGTATCAATATTGCTTATCAATAAGTACAAGTAAAAGTCCGGTATTCAAAATACTTGGGCCTCACTCACACCGTCGCAACAGACTGATGTATGCTTGTTGTGTACAAAGGCCTCACTCACACCTTTCGATGTAGCATACAACATTTATGCATGCTAGATGTAAGCAAGATGTAAGTGTCATGGCCGCCCCAATGCATTTCCAATGGAAATCACATGGTTTAATTGATACAACATTTTGGACTACAAGCTGTTGAATGGCTTTCGGCTGTGTTTCGACTGCCCCCCCTCCCCCCCATACAACACAAATGTTGTGTCAAACCATGTGACTCCCATTGGAAATGCATTGGGGCAAGATATGTATCACACCCTTTGTATACAACAAGCATACATCAGTCTGTTGCGAAGGTGTGAGTGAGGCATAAGTATAAAAAGTGCAAAAGTCGTGGCGTCAAAAGTACCACTAAAAGTACTCATTATGCAGAATGTCCCATTTCAAGTTTTCAAATGTATACAAATCTTTAGAAAATAGCCGATCTATAAGCTCACAATGCTGAGTGTGTGTTCTTGTAGATTGACCATACAAATGGTCGAAATGTATATAGGGCTGAAGTGGGTAATGTATGTTTCTTTTGCAATAATGATCAAAATCTACAAAGTAACTAGTAACTAAAGTTTTTAAATAATTGTAGTGGATTCAAATGTACAATATTTGCCTCTGAGATTACATGGGTGGTGTGAGGAGTAGGCCTACAAGTAAAAGTATTGAAAATTGTACTTAGGTACAGTACATAAAGGACCACTTCACCACTTTTCAACCTATCTTCATATAATTGGTCCTCACTAATGTTCATGTTAAATACCACCATTTTTGAATAGATATATTTAGATTTGTATTATCGTGAGAACGATGGCTTCCATTTTCGCATTGCAACTTTTCGGGAGTAGAATTAGCCTGCAGTTTCTTATCTATTAGCTTGGATTCCCCATCGATGATGTCACTGGTGGTTTCTGAACTGCACACAGCCCTCCGTGAGACACAGACTGAGTAGAAAACAATGGTGCTATTTTATCATGAACATTAGTGGGGACTGAGGACCAATTATGATGATAGGTTGAAAAGTGGTGAAGTGGTCCTTAGTAGATGTTCTTAGTTACTTATCATGTATATACTGTATACAATGCTTACCCGACACAGCATGGATCTGTTAAGAAAAAAGAAAAGATGAAGATAAAGTCCACATTCAGTAAGTTGTATAAATCTTTAGTCCTTGACATTGTTATATCACCATGGTACTATCTTTTATGGAGAGTTGTTCAGATTATCAGATATAATCCATCCATCTAATGTAGTGGGTTTTTCAAACTTTTACATATCAAGGCCCATTTTCTTTTCACCATTTGAGCAACGTACGGACCGCCGTTTGATGATATTTAGCCTCTCATACACTAAACGAAAGAATATTCTGTTATCGTGACATTGACACACAATTCCATACTGTTGGCAAACGTTGACCAAAATATCAATTCTACCACATTCTCTAATTGTGTAGACTTCTTGTAAATTAAGTAATGTTTAACATTAATGCAACTCTTGAGAGTGTAAAATGAAACCAAATGGACCCGTATACAGGTCCATTTGGTTTCATTTAACACTCTCAAGAGTTAAAGGGTAAGACCACTTTTTTTAGGTTTGGGTTGTGGACAAGAAATCAATAATTATTGCGCCAGTGATTAGAAATTGAGTCAATGAGGAGGTTTTTCTTTTATTTATTATACATTTCTAATCACTGGAGCAATAATTTTTTATTTCTTGTCCACATTTGGAGTTACATCATGGCAAGGTAACTACACAACCCAAACCTCACAAAAAGTGGTCTTACCCTTTAAAGATCTATAATTGTCCATTTGGTTTACCAACTCTCCATCATTTATAGCTGCATGCAGGGGACCACCTGGAACCCCCTCAAGGACCGCTGGTTGAAAACCACTGATCTAATAGCAGCAACATCTCACCTTTAGATGTTCTGTATCGACACAGCAGCACCAGGAGGATGGTCAGTAGCAACATCTCACCTTTAGATGTTCTGTATCGACACAGCAGCACCAGGAGGATGGTCAGTAGCAACATCTCACCTTTAGATGTTCTGTATCGACACAGCAGCACCAGGAGGATGGTCAGTAGCAACATCTCACCTTTAGATGTTCTGTATCGACACAGCAGCACCAGGAGGATGGTCAGTAGCAACATCTCACCTTTAGATGTTCTGTATCGACACAGCAGCACCAGGAGGATGGTCAGTAGCAGAATCACAGCGACAGCTCCCACAATCACACCCACTACATGTGGAAACCTCAGACCCACAGGAGGAGGAGGAGGAGGAGGAGAAGTGTGCTCCACTGATCCAGACACCGCTGGCAAAGAGAGGTTATAATGAATTATAAAATGATGTACTCAAATACACTAAACGCACACCGGTCTTAGTAGTGGTGCCGGTCCACGGTAGAACAATTTAGAAGTCTTGAAAAGACAAAGGTGGCCCCGCAGACACTCCTATATAGCCAAAGTGCCGATACTTTATTGGAATAGGACGCAGAGAATAAAAACCAACGTTTCGGCAGTACTGCCTTCTTCAGGGTATATCATATATATACCAAAGGCCACCTTTGTCTTTTCAAGACTTACACTCAAATACACTGCTGTCAAATCACTTGATGCAGGTAGACAAAACAGGAAAGCGCGCACATCAGTGTTGGTGAGGTGCTGGCCTAAGGCAGTAAATAAGTAAAAAAGAGAAAAAGGCTGCACACTCGTAGCCACGATGCTGTATATTTATTATTATCCAACGTTTCGACCTTCTTCAGGGAATCACTTGATTCATTCATGGCTCCATTATGGATTATATTTTGTAAAAAACGCAATAGTGTCATTGCGTTTAATACTAAAGAACTCAAGCAAATTGATAATATTCTTATAAACATGAGGAAAGTCTATTTTAAGCTTCCATTTTAGGTTAAGGCCAAAAATTATAATTTTGATTTTCTTCACCCACGACCCAATGACATGGAATTGGATAATTTCCTTACTTTGTGAATAATGTAATGATATGATACTGATTCAGGTTTAGTTCCATTCTGGTCAACCATAGTCAGGGTGCTGCACTGCTGCTGTTGTGCGTGTTGGCTCTGCTACACTAAATGGAACAAACGAATCACCATTGCGGTGTTGTGGAGGTCTCGATGTTTTGGCAAACCAAATGCTGGCATGTCTGGGTCACACAATTTGTTTGCTCATTGTGTATAGTTCAATAGTTCAACTCATTCACATCATAATGACATGATGATGACGATTATGACGCAGAATCGCAGAATTTGCGCCTTCACATATTGCCCAGGTACAAATGGACGACTATTTGTGTCTTTGCAATTGTGTCTTTGTAAATTGTAAATTATGAAATATGAAATAATGATCTTCAGAATAATTGACTCAAACCATAGGGACCTTTGTATCGGAGATATCATACAAATTTGAAGAAGAAAATAAGGTTGTATAATCAATAGTTCACTATGCAAACACTTGTGCTTTAACATGAAATGTTTAAATTAAACATGATACTTCCCCTTGTCAACAAAGCCAGACAATGTTAACACATTCTAACCTAAGATTAACATTACTGTCAATGAGGAACTCCCCCTGGTGGATGAAATGGTGTAGTACTACTGGGCAACACTGACTGTGTGATTATATGGGTCAATGGGTTTATTTAACCAGTTTAACAAGTGGGAACTGACCTATAGGCAGAAATAAAATTACACTTCAAATACTACATTGTACATCACATTACAGAACAGCAAATAAAACAGTCCATGATACACCTCTATCTACAACAAATCACCAAAGTCGCAGGGCAAATACACAATGTAGGCCTGCAAGAAATAAACAGAAATAATAAATATATAGGCCAGACATAAGGCCAGACGTTTTTTTACCCCCCTCGGATTTGAATGCTGGTACCACACACACACACACACACACACACACACACACACACACACACACACACACACACACACACACACACACACACACACACACACACACACACACACACACACACACACACACACACACACACACACACACACACACACACACACACACACACACACACACACACACACACACACACACACACACACACACACACACACACACACACACACACACACACACACACACACACACACACACACACACACACACACACAACGTAGCCAAGCATTTGATCTGAGGTTTAGACCATGATCAGAAGTATGAGCTGCTGATATGACTCATGGGCTGTATTTTGCGTGTCTTAAGTACCAGGTCTTATTACCTAACTTGAGTAAACTAAAGACCTGGAGGCGTGATCAATGCTCTTTGGCCACTCAGAATACGCCTCCAGGTCTTTAGTTTACTCAAGTTAGGTAATAAGACCTGGTACTTAAGACACGCAAAATACAGCCCCTTATGTCTGTTGGTTACTCAGACATTCAGTGAACTGCTGAAGCTCAGGGTTTGATGCTGTGTTTTGCTAATTAGTGCCTATTAGTGCTGTGAATGCAACTTGCGTCTTATTGTTGACTTTGTTGTTGTTGACTCAATTTGTCTTTACATGATTTCTAGAATGTTTTTAGAATGTAACTGGAATTATGTGAAAGTCTTTTGGGGCCCTTGTGCCTTTAAATGATGTCAGAAAATCGATGATCACCACAAGCTGTACCTCCTTCTCTAATCAGACTGTCTATTGTGATTGGTTGATTCCTTTTCAAATGTTTGCATATAAGTAACTCTGTCAAAATGATGTGTTATGCCTGAAGAAGGTCCCGTTGCTTCTTTAAATAAGAAAATACTCATGTACCGAGCAGATACACAGTGTGCGGGTGTATTCTGTTGCTTTCATTGATGTCCTCTGGCCTACGCACCTGTGCATATACGCCTGATTTCTAGGTGTGCGGAAGTTTTCTCCTACTGTTGTGAATGCAACCAAATCATCCACAACATTATGGGCAACTGGGGGGGGGCACATGCAGGCCCCCACCATTGCTTAATGCTGCCCGCAGGTTAAAATCCGAACATTGATATATTTCAGCTAATTACTAGTATTAATGTTACATTTAATCTAATGATAATGTGTTAAATCACATTTTTGGTGAATGTCCCCCCCCCCCCCCCCCAGAATAGGGATTCAAGTGGTTGAATGTCAAGTATAAAGATATTTTAAATCATTATCTCGTGTTTTCCTCATGACATAGGTCTAGTCGTATCTTAGGGGAAAGATTTACATATATGTATTTTTTTTTTACAGAGGTACCCTGAGCCAAAAGAGTTTGGGGACCACTGGGAGAGAGATTAGTGGATAACATATTTAAACATTCCATCCCTCCTGGGTATGTGGTAGCACTTTTGCTCTATATCTCACCCGTCACATCCATCCAGCTCCGTGGTGACTCTCCGAGGCCAGAGATGTGACACTTGTAGAGTCCTTCATCAGACGTGTAAACACTGTGGATGGTCATCTGTCCTGTAGACTCGGCCCTGATGAGGGATCCGTCTTTATAGAAATCAGCTGGGCGGCCAGAGGACGGTTCATCAGTCGGCTTGTTTCTGTACCAGCAGTGCAGAGTGACGTCACTTCCTTCCAACACAGGAAGTACAGGGCTCACCAGGATCACAGCTCCATCTGGACAACGACGAATTAAGAAGCGTCGTTAATGATGATGATGAATTCACGGCTCAACTTATGTAACCTAGAGAGCACTTTATGTAGACTTAGATAGCATTTTTATACAGACTTATAGCATGTTATGTAGACAGCGCTAGAATAGCATTTTATGTAGACATAGCACTTTATAGTAGGCCATGTTCAGTTTCATTATATAGATATTCCACTGTTACGTTCTTAGCTTACGCATGTTTCGTGATAACTACTTGTTATGTAGGCTATGTAATGTATTGCCATGCTTTTTTGTTCTTGCTTACTGTAAATCGCTCTGGATTAAGAGCGTCTGCTAAATGCCTAAATTATTGTAAATGATCTTCTCCAATGGGACAACCAAAATAGTTAGACAGTGCTTTGTGCCGCTGGCTTTGAACTGACTGAAGATCTGTGAGTAAGCACACAACGGTCACTATAGGCTCATTTAATTAATAGACAAAAAACATTGCTTAGACATGACAAGAGGTCAGTAGAGTAGACTATGGACATAGTTTACATGCTTATTGTGCATTATTTTGTAATTTGTTTATCCTGTGTTATGAAGTACTGTTGAGGGTGTATAGTATTGTATAATGTTGTTGCTGTCGCTGCCGGGAGGATACCCCCTAACTCCATTGTTGAGGTTTTCTTCTTCTTCATAAATCATTGCTATTGAACCTCCCTTTGTCTATGTGTTCGTTAAAAATGATGAGGCAGTATTGCATTGTTTTAAAAATATACGGTTTTCCTCATTTCCTGAATCTTTTTTTCCCCTTTTTTTTCAAAAATAATGACATTTTGGGGTTAGGTGGTTTCTCCCCGACAACAGAGATATTTCGTCCTGGTACTGTATGTCTTAGAGTTTCTTTCATTAGGCCTACTTACTTGTCCTGTAACTGTATACTAACTGCTGTGTTGCCCTTTGTGACTGGATTTCCCCAGCACGATCAATAAAAGTCTTATCTTGTCTTAAAGACTCTTTAACGGACATAGGCTACTGAATAAAAATGCAAACTGAACAAAGTAGCAGCCTTGCTGAACGTACCAGTCACAGTGACATTAGCAGTGGTACTCTTTCCCTCTGAAGACTCACACCAGTAAAGCCCAGTGTCTAGTAAGGGCAGCATGGACCGGACAGTGCATCCTGTGTCGTTCATCCTCCCCCAGCTGAGATCGCCACACTCTGAGGTGACGTTGTCGATGCTGGTCCTCTTCAGTCTCCACACAGTGGAGTCAGGCTGTCTGTCCTCACAGCTCAGGAAGACCGACTGGAACATGAAGAACTGGGATCTGTCGGGACTGAGCCTGAGAGAGGCTGTGGGACATACAGTACATGAGACGAAGAATAAAAACAATATATGTCTTGTTACAATGTAGGCATTTAGCAGACGCTCTTAATGCAGAGCGACTTACATTACGCAAGAACAAAAAGCATGGAAATACATCACATCTAAGGCCTACATAAAAAAGTAGATTTTATCATGAATCATACGTAAGCTAAGAACGTAACAGTGGAATATCTATTATGAAACTATGCGTGTATACTTTATAGTGCCATGATATCTACATAAATTGCTATGTCTACATAAAATGCTATCCAAGTTACATAAGTTGGGCCTTTGCATACACCTGTAAGGTCGTCGGGGCTAGGGCAAGTGCTACGGCAAGTGCTACAGGCCATGATGGAGTCGAAGAGGTGGGTTTTCAGACTACGGCGGAAGATTGTTTAGGTTCCTTGATCTTGGTCAGTAGAAGACAAACAGACTCATACCTCTCATGACATCACCGCTGTTTGGAACTTCTGCTGAGACACTCACCATGGAATAAACCACTAGAGAGAGAGAGAGAGAGAGAGAGAGAGAGAGAGGGTGAGGGTGAGAGAGAGTATATATGTTTGCACATCTAATATAATTCCCGTGACAACTGTTACCATTATAGCTTGCCCCTGAGTGGGGCAAGCTATAATGGTAACACGGATCAGTGGGTAAGTTTAAGTTATAGTCTATTCTTGCCCAGCAACGTGGTTCTGGTGCCACTGTTTTCACAGCTTACTACCAGCGTGTTCTACCAGTGTGTAAGTTATGAGAGGCACAAATGCTGTGTCTGTAGTACTGTGTACTGTATTCATTTGCGTTTCTGGTTTGTCCATGTTCTCTTCGATAAAGGTTTCTAGGGTGTGTACAGTGAGTGTAGTAGTCATTGTGGGGTGAAATAATGTGGACAAACTCTTTAAGTGCATGTTAATGTAATGAGTACTTACCTTTCTTGTTAATTATGTATTGATTATATGTTGCTGCTATGGCGTTAACTGTCAATATGCTGATTCTGATTCTGCTGGGCATGAGGCACTTTGGCCATTGATCTGTTTATCCACTAGAGGGCAATGTAAACCATATGATAGGCTAAGTTTTTTTGCTCAATGCAGTCAAATGAAGCAGAATTATTCACAACCTAGGCATTTAGCAGATGTTCTTATCCATTTTTGTACAGGTTAGGTCAAAATATTCCCTATATTGTGATATTATATTTGTTTTTGATTCCCAGTGTGGGACTGTTATTGTTATTAGCATTTTACATTGTATAATACCGGTGATTTCCTTGATGTTTAAGGACTTTCTGAAAAAGGAACAAACACCCGCACACTGTCTTCAAATGCAGTGACCAACTTATATTTCAGGGATACAGCAACGTTTCGGCCTATGCAGGCGGCCTTCATCAGGCTATCTTTGATAACGTTGCTGTAAACCCTGAAATAAAAGTTGGTCACTGCATTTGAAGACAGTGTGCGGGTGTTTGTTCCTTTTTCATTTTTGGGGCACCATACCCTCTCCTACGCACCTGTTGCCTGGCTGTAGGTGTGCAAAAGCCTTGCTTTTTATAGGTATAACACTTTCTAAAATGTGATATGTATATGCACTCCATTAGTATGATTGGTGTCAACTCCGTTAGACACGAGAAATGGGACACTTTTACTACCCTTTTACCAGGCCGGGTCACACCAAAGACTATAACAATGGGACCCAATGGCTCCCTGCTGTGTCATGTCCAGGGGGTGAACTTGTGCTTCATGGCCAGTGTTGATTTTGGCAGCAAATTTAGATTTTAGTTTTTGTCATAGTCCGTTGAATACATTTTAGTCACCTGGAATGTTTTACCGTTAGTCCAGTTTTAGTCGACTAAATACCATAAGATTTTAGTCGACTAAATGTATGAATGAATGAACCATTGTAAAGCGCTTTGAGCAAAAAAAATGCAGTTGATTTAGTTGACTAAAATGTTTAAAAAATTTTTAAAAAAAGTTTAATGTTTAAAAACTAACATTTTGGCAGGCCTTGATGCCGTCGTAATGACTGTTTAGCAGATCTATAAGCTCACAACGTTGTGAGCTTATAGATCTGCCATTTTCAGCATGCAACCAAGTGTAAAATGACGTATACTGGATCTCTTGTCCATTAGTCCCTTCCTGTAACATTTTAGTCTAGTTTTTATTTGTTGACGAAATTGTCAGTATATTTAGTCTCAATTTTAGTCATCATAGCTTAGTTTTCATTTACTTTCCATTTAGTTTTCTTCAGTGAAAATTTTTTAATTTTTCGTCATAGTTTTAGTCGACGAAAACAACACTGATTATGGCTGTCGGATGCACTTGTATAGGCCTCCATCAAGCCGCCTCAGAAACAGGAGATATTAGGCTCTTTCTTGACCCTATATACTGTACAGTAGGCCAGAGTTCAGCATGAAGTGCCATGCTTTATTGCCTTGATAGTCGGTGTGCCATATCAACATTACTTAATTTAATTATAACACCACATCCAAAGGAATGAATGAATAAACAAACAAAGAAATACATACATGAAAATAATGGGCAACTGCTTGGCTAAATGAATAAAAAATATTTCCAAACTGATTTTGATTTCCCATAATACATACCGGTAACAACCTTATTTTGTTCTTTTGAAATATGTTCTTTCACATATGGACATTGTAATGATTATTGCTCTATAGGGCTGGCCATATGGCTCATAGGCCAGGCTGGGTCTTATACTTCCTCACTAACTAGAATATATCACAGCCGTTACTACCATATCTACAGTAATTATACTCTATGTAGCTACTGTGTGACAGCATTAACTACCACATTAGAACATGAACTACACAGAATACAAAGGGTATTTTGTCCACACTATGTATACAATTGGCAAAGTGTCTCACTCATTAAGCCTAATTCCAACCCTAAACTATTAATCAAAGCCCTGGCGGTGAAAGAGCATCTTAGTATAGTGGGCAAATCTGTCAACTTGTCCCCATGAGGACCAGTCATCATCAGAAAGCTTGAAGGAAGTATTTAATAGACTGACACATAACATGAGATAAGAGAATACAATAGTTTTTACAGAGTGTTTGTACTCACAGACTAGAAGTAGTGATGTTAAGTCCATTCTGTGTTTCTGCTCACTCACTCATCACTCACTGACTGACTGACTGACTGACTGACTGACTGACTGACTGATGTTATGACAGAGGTACTGTCTGTCTGACTGGCAGTCTGTCTGTCTGTCTCTTATGACAGAGATACTGACGGACAGTCTCCTCCTACTGGTGTTGTGAAGAAGAGGAGGCTGCACTGTGAGAAGAGGTGGGCTGGACGGTGCAGTCGTCTCCTGCCGCTGTATAGTGCTGTGAAAAGGCTACAGTGAACCTGCAGTGTCAGTTTCACCAGTAGGACATGACACATATAATATATGTGTCATCGGGAGCTGTGTGTTCTCCTCCACATATTATGTGGAGGAGAACACACAGCTCCCGATGTCCTCCCAAAACAATACAGTTTATTTTATTTCATCTGCTTCAATGAGTACACATGAAATACTTCAACATACTCCTTGATTGATCACTCAGAAACCAGTTTGATATTTCCACGTGCTTATAATATACACATTTAATTATATATTATAATTCATAGTTTGTGTTTTATCGCGTTTACGGATGGAGATGTTTGAGTGAAGAAGAGATAGGACGACTTGCCAAGTGCATTGTTACATGTCTGTGTGCTTGATCTGAACTTTCTGAGTCTTGGAACAAGCAAGTACCTCTGTGCAGCAAGAGAAGAGGCGGTTTATAATGGTACCGAAACATCTCCGTTAACCACAACAGTGAAACACATACTGTTTAACCCATGAGCTACATGTTGCATCCTGCGCAGCAATGGAAAATATGTGCTGTGGTTTTCCGGGGCCTTTTGCTGCTGTACTGTCATGTGAGCGTCCATATGTCTCGGAACCATACAATACAGCAGTACTGATTCCACTGTATCTTCCAGTGTACTTTGAGACAAAGTACTGCTTAAGTATACTGCTTAAAGGACCACTTCACCACTTTTTAACCTATCTTCATATAAGTGGTCCTCACTAATGTTCATGATACAATACCAAATGTTTCCCCCACTCAGTCTTTGTCTCATAGGAGGGCTGTGGGCAGTTCAGAAACCCGTCCACCAGTGACATCATCGTTAGGCAGATTTTTTTTTATTTTATATATATATATATATATATATATATATATATGTAGCGTGGATTCCCCATCGATTATGTTCACTGTCTGGTGGTTTCTGAACTGCCCACAGCCCTCCCATGAGACACAGACAGAGTAGAAAAAACTTGTGGCATTTTATCATGAACATTAGTGAGGACCAATTATATGAAGATAGGTTGAAAAGTGGTGAAGTGGTCATTTAAGGTTGTCCGAAGCGCTCACGCGCGCGCGCACACACACACACACACACACACACACACACACACACACACACACACACACACACACACACACACACACACGCACAGTCGCACACACACGATAAGACACAACCACTTAAGTACAAATGAGATTTTGCCACGTTAGGTGATACCAAATTCTGGACTGTTTCTGTGTACCTTCCTGTTTACTTTCTGTGGCTGACACTTCCTGTGTGGATGTTTCAGATCTGCTAGCTCTCAGCTCAGCACCACACCGAAGAAACAATTTACCCAAGAGTATACATAAACTAAAGAGTTCATTATGAATTCACTATAGTCTAATTTGTGAGTTTGCTTGACACGAAGCTCAACATGGGAGTGGGATAAGATCCTATACTGTCGGATCTCCTCCCACTCCCATGTTGAGTTGACCTATAGTATCTATCAAGAGTTGACTTGCGGTTGCTCTTTCTCTCTAAAGAAAGTATTGAACTGGGTTGGTTTCTATAACTTAAACATATTTTAAGATATGGTTGGCCAATGTTGATCATTTTAGCGTTCATGATGTATGTTTTCTAATGTTTACTTTTGTTTTATACACCACCCTAATATGTTCTTGGGTAGGCCATTGTTTTGTTTTTGTTTTATTGTATGATGCCCCCAGGTGGCCAGAAATGAAGACTGCTTTACATTCACTACCTCCTGAAGAAAGGCACAAGCAAGCTGACGCGTTGGTGTATTTTAATGTTTCTAGCCCAGACATAAAGGCATTTTACTTATCAGACCTACCCTGAGTGCCTGGGCCTGGATTTTGTATGCTATCCCAATCAGGGGTCACCAACATGTCCTTACACGGACCAATGTGGACAAATGTGTCCGTGGCAACAGACTTAATTGGTCTTGTCCATGGCAATTATTTTATTTTCTGTTTTACAAACCATTATAATGGTTAATGGTTCTTATTTTGATCATAACACCTACCCAGGTTTTCTCCAGAATTATTTATGACACTATAGGCACAATAGGAGTCCACTAATACTAGTGGTTCTCAAAAGTTTTATTTTCAAGGACCCCTGTAACTCGGGTCCGTTTGGTTCCATTTGGACGATCGATAACACATGCTTTATCATTGTTTTGCTTGCTACAGTGACTGCATGTTAACATTACAACGCAGAAATACAGTACAATGCAACAATGCAAAGTAACAAAGTAGCCTACAAAGTAATAGAATAGTTTGTGGCTCTATGGCCACAAAAAAACAAAGTTGACTCTCACAACTCAACCAATTGTTTAATTATTGTGTTTTATTTATGTAACATAATTAATACAAGTGCAAGGAAACCCACATTTGCCTATATTGCCTAATATAGACAAATCCACAGTGCTGCCCTGTAGTTATACGCTCTCATTATTGCCGTTATTTATTATTTTTAGATCTTTTTGGGGCTTTTCTGCCTTTATTGATAGAAGATAGAGACAGGGAGATGGAGACGGAATGACACGCATGCAGAAAAGGTTGTCGGGATCGGGACTCGAACCCGCGACATGCTGTCAGGCATGTGCCTATATATGTGGTATGCGCCTGGACCGCTAGGCCAGCGGGCACCCCTTGACACTGGAGTTATGATTGTGCCAGGGGAGCGCTCTGTGGATTTGTCTATATACCTATAATAACACAACAAAACAAAGTAACCTGTTACAAAATGAAATTAGATATTCCAAAATATATTAATATATTTAAAATGTGGACCCCCCCAAAAACACCAGATGCTTTTGATACTTACGTTTAAAGGACAACTTTAGTTATTTTCAACCAAGGTTCATGTTTAGAGAAAGTAAAATATGAGTGTTAATTTTTCTTCATTTGCGGCTTTCTTTCGTTTTAAGGATTTTAGCGGTTTTTGACAGAGGGGCAGGGGCATTCGAGCATGGGTCTAAATATGTATTTTTTTTACTAGATTTTATAGTTATTTAATTTTTATTATTTACTGTAGTCCTACTAGACCCCAATAAATTACATCTGGCCACAAAAGATCACGAGATCTCTAAATAAAAAAATAAATAAAAAAAATAAAAAAAATATCAACATAATATTTGTAAAGAAATACATATTTAGCCCCATGTTCGAATGATCCCGCCCCCTGTCAAAAACAGCTAAAACGAAAGAAAGCAGCAAATGAAGAAAAATTAACACTCATCTTTTACTTTCTCTAATAACAACCTAAAACATGAACCTTGGTTGAAAAAAACTAAAGTTGTCCTTTAATTAAAGGGAGCTTCTAGGACTTCTTACATTCAGTTTCCAGAACAAGTCTTCCAGTTCCTGCCCTCAACTCATCTTAACCGCAGTGCATATATCTGAACACAACAGTACAGTACAGACAGTATAGTACAGTAAAGTACATTTCAATAATCCCTGCAGTGACATTACTTATTTGTATTGACCCAGCAGTGTGCCGCTCCAAGTGACCACATGAGGGAGCAGTTGGGCATAAAGTGAGTTGAGAGCCGCACAACAGCTCTCTATGTAGAATGGAAAGTAGGCTACAGGTCAATACAAAAACTGCTAAAAGCACTAAGACCAACCGGTATTTACATCAGGGTCGTCCATTTTCAGTTAATCTACATTGTGTGAGTTGCATATGTTAGCCAAGCTAATCGTTTTTTAAATCACAGCTTCAATGAAATGTGACTTGTGTGACATATCGACATATATGTGACATATTTGTCATAGTAGCCTACTTAGTTGACGGTTTACAATGCCAGCATTGAGTACAAAGTTTTCATCAAAAAATATTTTTTAATTTCTTTTATCCAAAGCGCTTTACATAGATTGTGCATGATTCACCCACACATTCCACGCAAGCCTCCAAGGCACGGTGAGGCATCAACCTGCACAGGAGGGAGCAATTAGGGGTTCAGCATTTTGCTCAAGGACACTTGGAGTGGACACTAACTCTGGGGGAGCCCGCGGGTTCGAACTGGGAACCTTCTATCCTCACGGTTCCCAGCCACTCTACCCCTGAGCACCGGCTGCCAAATAAATAAACACATTATTCTTTAACATGGTGGAATTATGGTTTTGAACCGCAACGTTGTGGGGCAACACCTACAATTCGTATAACTGAGCCCCGTAAAATCACCCCCTTTCCCCCTTACTGTATATTATGTTTCTTTTCCCTTTTTACCTCCTTACATGATTTCCTGTTTTTTATAACTACGTCTCTAAATTGTTCTGATGAATTGAAAATGGTGGACCCTGTTGCCTGTTGTAAACAAGTGCAATCACTGTGTCGTCCACAGTAACAGTTTTTGTATTGAGTTGTGCTTTCATGTGAAATGTAGCCATTCTGCAAACTGTTAATAAATACTTCAATCAATCAATCAACAGATAGCTCTGAGCTTTAGCGGTAACTGAGAGTGTTTTGGATAGAAGTGAGAGGGAGCAGTCATTTAGAAGCGTTGTCGGAGCAGAGAGAGACAGAGAAGGAAGGGCAGCATGTGGAGTAATAGATGTTCCATCAACGTTACACCTTCAGACCTGGGTTGTTGACACTCCGTTCATAGGACTGACCTCAGAGACACCTTCCATAGGCCTGGACAGAAGATGGGAGGGGGGAGAGATATAGGATTTTATTGAACTGGAGCGCAATAGGAGATCGTTTTCTGCCTGCAGCCATGCAGCGATAAGAAGTTGTACAGTCTTCCATAATTATTAGGTATTTATTTAGACCATGTGGTTCCCAAACCTTTTCATGTCAAGGACCCCCAAATTGACACTAATTAGCCTGCGGACCCCCATTTGAAAATATATGCCAGGGACCCCCATAAGAGACGAAACCCGTATAATTTCAAGGACCCCCAGTTTGACTTGCATATTAGTCTACACCATTTAATGGCATTTCTATCTCTGAGACCCCAATTTATATTGTCAAATAAATGTTAATTGAACTCTGAGAGTGTACAAACAGAACCAAATGGAACCTAACGGGTCCATTTGTACACTGTCAGATTTACAGACCCATGAGGGTCCATTAGGTTCCAAACTATCATTAAGCTTATAGACACATGTCAGGGCTGTATTCCAGAAGGCTGTCGCAAGATCTGTTGAATTTAAACTTGCGCTATCAAGCCGTATAATATTTATAGGGCTATGATTAGATGATTCAATTTGGGGGATGAGGATTGATTAAACTGTGATATCTTCGTTAAGCCCAAATCATGCATGTTCACTATAGTGGAGCAGATTACTGAAACGATCGTTCACTGCAAGATGCAGCTATTACGTGATTCAAAATTAGTTTTTTGGAAGCTGTCTTAGATATTGTTGAAGGGCAACATCATTCATTGATCATGCATTGAAATGCTGTGATCAAGCTCTATTGGTTTGTAATTTTGTATAAGAGTGATTTCAAAGCACAACCAGGACACACTGGTAACATCACTGCTGTGAGACTCTGCTCAGTGTGGCCTTGTAGCGTAGCTGTAGTTGTGGTTCACTAACTGTTGTAGTGTACTCACTGTAGATTGTTGTATACTTTAGTGTCCTAAATGCTAATAAGCCCCTGTATATATCTCCACTAGAAGTTTAGTTAGATAGCAGCACCTGAATTGACAAGATGTGCCAGCGTAGGAGAGCTGAGACAAGGGTAACGGCCGTTTCAGTTACCTGGATGGTGTACAGATCGCACAGGACTTAAATCGCATTGGATGAATGGTTGGGCTAGGTGTAGGGCACCAGATGCTTGAACCTAGATCAAGGTTCAAGGTTGTTACATCCTGTGTACAGGTACATCAGAGTAAAACTTATTTTTGTTTGGCTTCCTTGCAGACAATGCAGCGGCATAGATAGCATAGGCCTAACATTCAAACAACATAGAATAAAGAGTGCTAGAAAAATAGTAACATATACATGTGCATGTTTTCCCTGTAGTAGCAAAGTTAGGTAATCTTTCGCCCTGGTTCTTATCAGTTCGTTCATGTATCTGATTGTTTGGGGGAAGAAGCTTATTTGCACTCTATTTCCAGTGGCTTTGAGACTGCGAAAACGTTTTCCACGTGGCAGCATCTCAAACAGTCTGCGGTTGGGATGGCTTGGGTCCCTCATAATTCCACGAGCTTTACCTACACAACGATCGTCATACAGGGTTTCGATGGGGGGGAAATCACATCCACTGCACACTTCGAATTTGTGCGTGTCCTTCACCCGGATCATTCTGAATTTCAGCTGCTCTCTTAGTGGCACGCTGGAGTTTCAGTTACTAAACATTTGGCTGACAACTTTGGTGATACTTAGTACTGTTTTGCCTCAATGTATCCTCACTGCCGCCTCCATCATCCAATCTGGATGAGTCTAACATGATGGCAACAGGTTTATTGCCTGGAATATGGGGATACTTCAACTCCTCTTTTGTATCTGTTTGACAGAGGAAACACTTCCTCCAATCAGTTTTAGTAGCGGAACATCTTGTGTTATACAGTTAAAGGCAGAGGGCTATATCCTTTTACCACCCAACCGTACAAAACATCAAAGCACATTGAAATATGGGATGCATCTAGGTTCAAGCATCTGGTGCCCTACACCTAGCCTGACCATTCATCTAGTGCAAGTCCTGTGCAATCTGTACACCATCCAGGTAACTGAATCCCTGTTACCCTTGTCTCAGCTCTCCCACGCTGACACATCCTGTCAATTCAGGTGTGGCTATCTAACTACAATGCTACAACTAACTAAACTTCTAGCTGTGATATATACAGGGGATAGCTAGCATTAGGACACTAAAGTATACAACAATCTACAGTGAGTACACCACTACAACAGTTATTTGTAGTAAATCAATGATTCATCCATAACTCTGTGTGATCAATGATTATCTGATCAGGATGTCTGACTCACATTCCTTAGCAGGCAGGCAGGCAGGCAGACAGTTTAATTCCCATTGTATCAATAATATTCAATATTTTTTTCTTTTCTACATTCAGAATTGGTTACTCAAAAACATATATTTTGAAGTAAAGGCCATCAAAATAGGATTTTAGAGCCCAATATAGCTCAAACACTGTTTAAAACCACCTCGAATGGCCATCTTGAAAAATTGTGTCCATTTTGTTTTTTCAAGTGGACAACGTACTTTTCTGAGGGAGTAGGTTCCGAAGCACTTGTGTGCCAATTTTGGTGCTTGTACCATCAACTGAACGATTCTTATGATATATTGACTTAATCTGCTCCACTATATTGAAGACATGATCAAAGTGATTAATTATTATGGACACCCAAACATACTGTTTGGCTTCATTTTTCACACTTGCTGAGCAATAAACACATACAATGCAAACCCATATGACTCATAAGCACATAGGCTACAATGCATACAATTGTAATCACTCATATGCAGATTATAGCCTATAAGTCGTCATTTGGTGCATTACCTCTTATAAGGACACACACTATACATTGCATTATTACAGTGATTATAATGCATTATAATATTATTATAGCCTAATAATCCTCATATCGGTGCTTAGAACTGTAATTATATACAGTGGTATAAAGCCGATTACAATGCATTTATTTACGCTTGACCTATGATTATTTTTTATCAATCATTATGAGTATTCATTATTAACTATATAATTATACAATGTTATAATCAAATTATAATGCATTATAGTATTACAGTATGTTCATAACTCATTATATACATGGAATGCATCGCAAGTGTTACCAAAACGGTTGTTTATGAGAATAGAATATTATAAAACCTAATGTATGAGTATGATTAGCTGAAATTATATCTCATATCCAAATTTTGAAGTACAATAAAATAAAATAAAAACATCTGATAGTTTGTTACAGTCATTTCCCATTTACTATGGCGTGTTTACAATATTCACTATTCAGGATCTTTCATGCATTTATGTTATAGGAACTTCTTGGTTTTGCTTAATGTGTATATCTATGTCTATGATTGTCATGTTTCCATATTTGTTGTCCTTTTCAATGTAAATTTTACACCACTTCTAAATAAAAGAAAAGAAGAAATACTGTAGGTTTAATTGCAGTGTAATTTTACCTCCAGTGTGGCAGAGCAGAACGGATATTAGAAGAAGCCTTAAGGAATGCCACGCCATCTTCATATCTGAAAACAATGCCAAAAGAAAATGCTTAGTTCCATAATATATCAGTATGTGTTGTGCCTTGGACGGACTTGATTCAGATTGTCAAACTAAGCTATCCTTAACATTTATTTCAATATAATTTCAAAGTTGAGAGAATGTCAAACATACAGGACTGGTTGTTTACTGTGTGTTGTTAAAATTATAATGTTGCATTTATTTTATGTAAAAAATATTGTTGATGGGATTTTTACTCGAGTCTGGACCCACAAAACACATACTGTTTGGTTACCAAGTGTCCTAGAGGAAGGAAGGAAGGAAGGAAGGAAGTTCATTACATGCCAAACCACTCCTACACCTTCATTCTCACAGCTGTTTTTATATCTGGCAGCCTAGAGCAGTGGTTCCCCAACCTTTTTATACTGAAGCACCACCTCAGAACATATTTGGCTCTCCAAGTAGGCCTACCAACATAATAACTGATGTTAAGATACAGGAGCGTATACCTGTACTTTTTGTTCCATTCCTATAAGCCAATAATGCTGCTGCTCTGACAAAACTCTGTCTAATCTCTAATCAGCACAACGGATGATATTTCCAATGTGATTAATCCGTTCTCAAATCTTCTATTAACGCTATAGGTGTGCTGTCATGCCCATTTCAGCACGGCTGGAGAGCATATTTCAACCAGTCAGAAGAACTGTAGTAATTTCATTTCACTTTTGTCTTTTTCTCCTTTTTCGGGCGACTCCTCTGAGACCCCTTTTCCACCGGTTGGTTCCCAGTGGGAACCGGTTCAGTTATTTTTGGTTCTTAGTCCAGGAGCCAGAGCTCCAAAATTGGAACATTAATTACGAATTGAGTGTGCAAAACCATACCTAAATTCGATTGTTATCACCATGACACTTCCCCATTTGATTACTTACACGAAGACAATGATTTATTATATTGCAAATTTAACATTTTTAAATATGCAAATGAGGCATTATGTAGGAAAATATGCAAAATAATAGAAAATATGCAAAAGCTACTACTGTGGAAGGGTTATCATGTATTCATTTACTGGTATTGATCCTATAAACAATTTAATATACGTCTTGTTTTTCCCACCAATTTTGGAGCTTTGGCTCATGGACTAGGAACCACAAAGAACTGAACCGGTTCCCATTGGGAACCAACCGGTGGAAAGGGGGTCTGAGTACCACCAGAGAGGGGCTCAAGTACCACCAGTGGTACTAGTACCAGTGGTTGGGAACCTCTGGCCTGGAAATATTACCCACATAATGGTTGTCATTGGGTTTCAACAACTTGGGATGCCCAAACAGGAGGCAAAAGGCTGGTAATGTTTTGTGCTGTCTCTTCTAATTGGCAACACGCATGGTGGAGATACTGCTACTTAGTCCTACCCATAGAGTAGCCTACTGACTGAGTGTTATTGAATCATGAAGAGAAATAACAAGAACGGTCGAAACCAGGTATTCCTAAACGTAACCTCAGTCCTCAGTACAACTATGCCTAAACCTAACCTTATTCCTAAACGTAACCTCAGTAAAACTATGCCTAAACCTAACCTTATTACTAAACGTAACCTCTGTGTAGCTGAGGGTTACTGAAAGGACTGTATAATTATGCTGGGAAGAATTGGCACTCGCCCCTGAATGTTGGTCAAAACAAATACAATATGGATCACGACCACAACCTTGATATATTATATAGACTTGAATTGACCTGCTCTTGACAAGACAGTGTGAGACTGTATAAGACCTTTGACAGTATGGTCTGAAAGAAAGAAACAAAGTATAAATGTACATAATCATGGATACCACAAATGCCTAAATTGCAAACTGTATAGGCCTACTGCAAAGACATACCTCTGCTGGACATCACATGGTGAAATATTGGCCATATGGAATGAATTAACCCACATCTGAATTACAATTTATCTGCTATAAAACTCACTGTAACTAACATAATTATATCAACACCATGGCAACATATTTCTTAGTTTACAAGAAAGGTATAATGGGGAATGAACTCGACAGACTTCAGCAAACATTTTGATCAGCAACATTGTTTATCTCTCCTGTTCGCTATCAATTAAAAAGGCAGAGAAGCTTTAAAAAATGTAATAATAACTACTGCAACATAGTAGAATGTGTGTCTAATTTTACGGCCAATACTGTCAATATAGCATTGTCAACATCCCCATCTTCAAATGAGTCCAGTACAGTGGCTCTGCTTGGTCCATGGCTGAGTGTGTATGAACTTTTTACTTATTTTATAAAATAAACAGCTTATTTATTCACTTATTTCAATGATAGTTGATTGATGTATTGAAACATTTATAATTATCATTAAATAAATACATACATTATTTCCGTGGACTTGAAATCACTGTTTTATGTGATGTCCTTCCTGCCCTGGCAATATGGCCTTTGTGCCCTCAAACTTCAAAGGCCATAAAAGGATAACATTCCAGACATTCTCGTGGGAGGTCCTGCGTGACCCCCGCGCCAGAACAATTGTGCTGTCTTTAATATTTCCTGTTATATTTTGTTCATTATTGTTAAATTCAGTGATGACGTTGTGTGACAGATCGCGCAGGGGGCATTTAGGAAAATACGGAACAAACCGCGTTCCGTATTGATTCAATACGGGACGCATCATTTAATGCTCAAATAAAGGACGAATCCGTATTTTACGGAACGGGTGGAAACCCTGCCCCACACACACACACACACACACACACACACACACACACACACACACACACACACACACACACACACACACACACACACACACACACACACACACACACACACACACACACCCCCCCCCCCCCCTTGTTACCAATAATCCTGCCTTCATTTACTTCCCCTCCAGGGAACAGGGGGTATAAGCCCTACACGTACTCCTTGTGTTGAGAACCAAAGTGTGTGGGTGGCTATGAAATGACAATTCACCACAGCTTTGCTTTTGCTGGGTGTTTATTTTTGCTGACACAATGGAAAACTGTAATTGTTTTAAGTCCCGTGTCAAAGGGACTCAAGTGTTAATGTAACAGCTCTGTTTACACCTTTATGTTATTGTTTCATAAGTTGTTTTTATTCCACTTTTGCTTTGGCAATGTAAACGTACGTTTATTATGCCAATATGATAATAATAATTAACTAGAACTGCACTCTGTCGAGTGCATACTTGCTTGTTGCACACTAGTAGGCCATAAATGGCCAACTAGTGCGCAAGCAGAGCGCGCAAGTCCTTTCGACCGCTGTAAACTGTCAAATCTCAGTATCTCTGTGAAGGAACGTTTGAAATGATTAATGTTTAGATGTAACTATTTGCTACCTACTTTATACATATAAACATCTAGTATTATTAAGTATGATTCAAGTTTCTATCTATATAAGAAATACTGTTTTATCGTTGTAGATATATTCTGGATCCCTTTTTAGTTTTTCTAGTCATACACATACACACCACGTACTCTGGTCCCAGCAGATCAGGCACAATTAGCTATTTTATTTTTTACTGATTATGTATATAGTATACGTATGACTAGCTCTAAATGATGACGTAAGAAATATATATAGTATATATATAGTATATAGGCATATACTATATATGTATACATATATACTCTATACTCTATACTGTATAAAGTGTGTAGTTGTAAGTTGATTAGCGGTATACTGTGGTTACTTTGCGCCAAAAACCGTGACAGCTGTTCCGCCATTTGAGGCTTACGCAGAAAAACATCAAATCTGTGCCTGTGTTGCTGGACCAAATGACCACAAATGACCATATTTCTTACGTCATTATTAAGAGCTAGTCATACACATACACACCACGTACTCTGGTCCCAGCAGATCAGGCACAATTTGCTATTTAATTTTTTACTGATTATGTATATAGTATACGTATGACTAGCTCTAAATGATGACGTAAGAAATATATATAGTATATATATAGTATATAGGCATATACTATATATGTATACATATATACTCTATACTCTATACTGTATAAAGTGTGTAGTTGTAAGTTGATTAGCGGTATACTGTGGTTACTTTGCGCCAAAAACCGTGACAGCTGTTCCGTCATTTGAGGCTTACGCAGAAAAACATCAAATCTGTGCCTGTGTTGCTGGACCAATGATGACGAAATGACCATATTTCTTACGTCATCATTTAGAGCTAGTCATACACATACACACCACGTACTCTGGTCCCAGCAGATCAGGCACAATTTGCTATTTTATTTTTTACTGATTATGTATATAGTATACGTATGACTAGCTCTAAATGATGACGTAAGAAATATGGTCATTTCGTCATCATTGGTCCAGCAACACAGGCACAGATTTGATGTTTTTCTGCGTAAGCCTCGAATGGCGGAACAGCTGTCACGACGAAGGAGACCGGGCGAAAATATTACTTGCGCGCTCTGCTTGCGCAAGTAATTAATCTCCTAAATAAACTATCGTTGTTTTGTTGGTGAACGGTGTCGTTCTTTTAATAGAAAAAAGGGGGAAAAAAGTCCAGTCACACACACACACACACACACACACACACACACACACACACACACACACACACACACACACAATTGCTTCACCTGTGGAACCAGTTGCAACTAATTATAATTAAGCCTATATAGGGAAGATCATTTTGTTGCGCTTGCTTCATTCATCTACCCTGAGGGTAGGGTTGCTCAGTGTGAATGGTGTGTTGTAACTGATCGTTCGTAAATAAGGCACTCTCAGGTCGATTTTGAAGGTGCAGTTTACCAGGTCGTGATACATAAATTGGCCTCGCTCTGCGCACATTCGTATTATGAAAGGCATATCGGCCCGTGTTGAACGCACTCGGCCCGTGTTGAACGCACACACATTTGGCATACCGCGTCCCTGAATATTTTAGCATTGTGGGAGTGTCCATATGTTAATTATTCTCGCTTTGCGCAATTTGCTATTAAGCCCCTTGACCTAAAGACACTCAGCGCATAACGATTAGACGTGGGTCTGACCACCTCATAAACGCAAAAAGCACTGTTTGATTTGACACTTGAGCGGCTCTGGAAGGCTGGTAGAGTGTTGCCATGTCTGTTTATTATAAGCGGCTTATTTTTCTGTAAAGTTGCTTTGTGTGGTTGCTTTTCTTGTTTCTAAAGTGGTTATTTGGGCTTTTCTCCTAATGTTGTTTAAACCAGTGATCGTCACACAGCACATTCCCATGTCAAGGATCCCCAGATGAATGCATTTGCCCAACTAAGGACAGCTAATCCAAAAATTAAATAAAAAGATTACTTTTGAAAATAGCAGATCTATACCAGCTCACAATGCATCCCATTCATTCATTAAAACTATGAACTCTGACTGCAGGGGGATATATAATGATCATTATAACAATGTGCAAGAACATATTTAAAAAGAAGGAAGAACTTTATATTTGTGGACAATCAAAATATGTTTTTTTATTTTAATGTGGTGTCATTCAAATTAATCTGGATATGGCAGACTCACTATTTAGAAAATAAAAACATGGCACTTCATTTAAAATAGGTTACAGACCCCTGTTATATGCGCTTATTTTTATAGACCTATTTACTTGTTTCTATGAGACATGGCGGTTTTGCGTCTTTTAAAAAAAAATGTTGAGATTAGAAACGGCCATAATTCTTTCATTTCTCAACCTTAAAAATAAATAAAAACATCTCCATAATCCGTGGGAAATGTGCTTTCATATGCTGTATCACACCCGATTCAAGTCTTCTTCAATAAAATGCTACGAGCGAACTCAGCGAAGACCATACCATCGGGGCCACAGCATTACGCAGCACGCATTCAACTCATTCCTTCGTCGTGACTTGAATGAAATAAAATATAATAAACGTTATTTTACTGGTGTTTTTCAATAGAAACAAATAAAGAGCGTGTGTAGGCTAGTGTGTGCAAGTGCAATGCAGTGCATATACATGCATGCACTAGGCTATATTTCTTCCGTGTCGGGATGGTGATTGAGCTCTTCAAGTTCACAGCCCGTTTGGTCTTTCATAAAAAAACGTTGATATTAGCCTATAAACACTCATGGTTCTCTCATTTCTCAACCGTTTTATTAAATGTAAAAATCTCCATATTCCTTATGAATCTTGCTTTCATTCGCTGTATGGTACATGGTTCTATCGTTATCGAATTAATTAATTACGCATGGATTGGCAATTTGCCAATATGCTGCTATATCTACTCGCAATTCCATTCCGATCTGAAAGGTGGGTCTGTTCTTTTGAGGCATAAAGGTGACAGCATGCAGTGCAATAGGAATAATTAACCCAAATGTGACAAAGGCATGTCATGTCTTCTATGGTGCCAGCCTGAAGAAATGTCATACCACGACCCCCAAAGTGCGCATTCCGTATGTGACATCAGCTGACTGGTAAAGAGAATAGTACGGACATGTTGATTGGGTACGTCTCAAACACGCCTTAAACACACCCATGACTAATTCAAGGCCGTTTTGCGAACTCCGCGGGGTGTCAAAAGCGCTTCTTAACATGCCCAAAATTGCAATATGACATACTACACGCCCCCAGATCATAATACTGTAATTAGATTAGTAATATAGAAGTAAGTAACATAGAAGTCCTAAATCGACCCCTCTGTCTCTAAACGCACTCTGTGACATCACCGCCCACCACACTCAACAAACTGACCACATTCCCGGTGCGCATAGCTGAACGCGCGCGCGAGAGAGAGAGAGAGAGAGAGAGAGAGAGAGAGAGAGAGAGAGAGAGAGAGAGAGAGAGAGAGAGAGAGAGAGAGAGAGAGAGATAGAGAGGAGGGAGGGACGGAGAGAGAGAGAGAGAGAGAGAGAGAGAGAGAGAGAGGGGGGGGATAGACGCCTGCTCTACGGTGGTGAGATGAAACGTAGAACGTAGAAAACGTAGAAAACGTAGAAGCCCCCATTGACTTGCATGCGTTGGACTTTCTACGTCTCGCCCCCCCTCCTTCGAGAGGAGGAGTATAGCCTTTGGACTATCCCCGCCCCTCTCGGATGCCGGCGACCAAGATGGCGGCGCCCATAGAGACCGGTGGGAGGACTGGGAACTAAATGCAATTTTAATTCATTATAGGTCCGGTGAGCTAATTCCGACGGTCTGTTTCTGCTCGATGTGCCCCTATAACATTTCGATTTTAGGTGTTGTGTTTTTTAAGACGTTTTGGACACGAGTTGTAATATATATATATATATATCTCCACCCGATACAAGTGCATGCTGCAGGGCAGCAATGGAGCGACTCGACCGAGCACAGCAGTCCATAGAGGTACGGTGCATGTAACGTTATAAACTAATTATAATAATAACTTTGTGTGTTTACATTGCCTGCTTTTTATGTGGTCCTCTTTGAGCCAAGGGTGGCCATGCTAACGACGTTAGCGTGATGCTAACGCAGCTCACACAGTGAGCCTATATGTGGCATCAATATACCATTGTCTGACTTGTCAATTCAAACGTTTTTAATGTGACAAGTTGTGGTGTGTTGGTGATCACACGGGACTGATTGTTAGATCAACCTGGGATTTTATAATGGGTACTAAGTTGTGTGCTATGTGTCCATCCATGCTAACATAGCCTTATTGTTAGATCAACCATATGCTAGCCTAATAATAGCCTATTTTAATTGATTTAGTCACATTCAAGTAGTGATGGTAAGTATAGTGACATAGCAAACAAAGCCCTGGTAGGTAGTACATGCCAGCTATATGTTGGGATTTGGGTGCAACTCCCAGGAGGGCTGTCAAATGCTGTCTCACTGCTGTCCAGTTGTATGTTTACAGAAAATGTTCAATTCATTGTCACGCTGTCCAGTTCAGATCAGCTCATCTGAAACCCACAAATGTTTTCTTGTAGACACACAACTGTCCTACGACCAGATAGCTCTGGGATTACACCTTTAGGCACATGGTTGCTTTATTCTGCAACATGTTTACATCTTTTTTACACATTGTGCAGTGTGCACTTAATGAATTAACCACGTAGGCCCTATTAACCCATATAGACCTGAGCTCGATTCTACAAATGTCTTCTGAATCCTGACAGTTTTCTGAAAAACCTCATGTTTCTAACGTTCTATGTCAGTGGTTCTCAAACATTTTCATGTCAAGGACCCACAAATATATTATGTAATTGGCCGCCCCCATCTGAAATGACATCTGAAGACAAATTAAACCATTATGGGTCCATTTGGTCTCAAGAGTACAATAATTGTTAAATCGGCATTAACTTTACAGAATTGGAGACTGTACAATTCTGTTTGATCAACTCCCGTTGTCTCTTATGGTGCCAACATCAATACAGCATGGGATTGTGGACAATCGTATCGGTCGACATTTTCTGTCTTGAGTCTGCGAGGCTAAATCTCATCCAATGGTGAATAAATGGTTGGTTATCAAATTTGTTTCTGTGTATGTTATTTTAGACTCCTGTTTCTTGCACATTATAAAGTGATTTGCAACTTGTACTATGGCTGCTACAGTATATTGTTGCTGTCCGGTGGAAACCTTGTACCGGTATGTCCCAAATTCATTCAAGCGCATAACAGAATTCAAACGCATTCATTTAAACACAAAGTGACATGTAGTGAGCTTGCAGATCTCTTATTTTCACTATTGTGTAACAGTCTTGTATGATTTATGGCATTTTCTGAAAGAACATGCAAGTTAAAATATGAATATACATGGTTTCTGCCTGACAATATGCTGCTATAAGCATTTTTGTGCTCTGCCTACACACATTTTTGCACACTAGTTGTTGTGACTACTATTGAGGTGCTTTACAAAGGCTGCCATATTATGACAGTTTATTAGTGTTCTTAATATTGTTCCTTGCACATAATGCAGGCCTATAAATACTCAAACTTTGAACATAACGAAACAAATGTCAGTATTGGCGTTCTCACAGTTGTGTCAGTGAAGCTGTAGTACAACACAGGTGTGTTTAGGTCTTTGACTCTAAAGTTGTCAACAGTTTGAGTGAATTTGTTCACTTGATGTAAGAATTTGAGTGCAGAGGTCATCTCCATGCTGGCTTGTGTTGGACTTGCAAATTAGTGGACAATCACATTTTACCACACTCTTTATAAATGGACTAATATAGACCATTACAGGTCTATAGCTACACAAATGGTTCCATCTGTACACAAGAGAGGTGGGTGCTGGGTTAAAGAGACGGATGGAGCTTGCATACCATACACCACATACCAGGTAGGCCTACAAAAGACTGCTTCATTTCGTTCATTTCGTCTGGTATTTTGGACCTATGCTGCCTGTGCAGGCTCCATCCATTTGTACACTCTCAGGCCCCATTTCCACCAGTTGGTTCCCAACCGGTTCAGTTATTTTTGGTTCTTAGTCCATGAGCCAGAGCTCCAAAATTGAAACGTTAATTATGAATTGAGTGGGCAAAACGAATACCGGAAGACTCGACCCGGTGCTTGCCCGTTTTTCCTCCTGGAATTGTCACCAGTGAGGGGGATAACTTTGTAATATGCTATTGGCTGTTTGTATTCTTTTTGGAAAAATATAAAAAGATACTCCTGTAGAAAGGCTATATTATTTTACTTATATTGACCCTATAAACAATTTAGTATTATTTAGTATATGTAAGGTTTTGCCCCCTCAAATGGTACCTCGTCAGATAATCCCCACATATCCTACAACAACTTCTGTGAACAAACTTCAATGTAGTAGATTTTCATAAATTATATTTGCACTTAGGCTGTCTGCTGTCATGAAAGTTTATAGTTAGAGAAATTCAAATTCCAGCCGTCTGCTGTCCAGCCTCTCCCACCCCTCACATTGGGGAAAATTCTGGGAGGAAAACAGAAACGGGGCGAGTCCTCTTGTTACCGGCAAAACCATACCTATATTAAATTGTTATCACCATGAAACTTCCCTAATTGTATTAATGTACTTGTATTGATCCTATAAACAATTGAATATAGGGTATAGTTTGCCCACCAATTTTGGAGCTCTGGCTCATGGACAAAAAACCAAAAAGAACTGGTGGAAAAGGGGTCTCAGAGTTATGGTGGTCCTTGCAATGGGTTTGAGAAACCAGTGGGGGGGGGTCTGTCACGCAGAAATGTCACGTGACGTCAACCAAACGGAAGCACATGGCTAATTGTCATGCACGAAGGGAACCACCCCTAACCAAACAGAAGCACATGGCTAATTGTCATGCACGAAGGGATCCGCGTGACAAACGTAGGATTTTGGTCCAATAGCGCCGCCAGCAGCATTTTCACTCCGGTGCTGCCCACTTGTGGGTGGTGCAGTGCCTCTACTATAAAGAGGCGACACTGTCTCCAGTCCAGTAAGTCCACATTTATTATCAGTAATAAATGTTACTCATGTCATTTCTCTACTGTAATAGGCCAACTACTGCTGGGTCTGCCTGCACGCTAACGGGATAAAGTAATGGAAACCGGCGTACGGTCGATTCCGATTAACTACTAGCCTACTACACACATTTATTCAACATATTAATCGTCGGTAAGTGACTTTTGTGTTTTGTCCAAGTTGTCATTGATTCTTTTCTATTGGAGAAGACGTTAAATTCCCAGCTAGTTGGGTGGTCAGAGAGTGTTCTTTTAAAAGCCCGTGATTTCAAATAGAATAGTCCGCGGGCGGCTGAATTGGAATCGGATGCACATTTAAGAGATTTCTAATTATATTGAATTATTCGAAGCGTGCGTGTACAACTGTACAATTAATAGCAGTGGCAGACGCAATGGCATCGTGCGTGCGTGCGTGCGTGCACGGGACTACTAGGCCTACTATAGCTTACTAGTGTGTGATCACTGTGATGTTATGTATGTATCCCGGTCACGGTGGAGGTCCTGGTGGACACAGTTTAATTCCACCTGAAACAAAACGCCTGAACATCCACCTGACTGTCTGTGGAACGCCTGGTTTCTATGTGCGGCTCATTGCGCTGATCCGGCCTAAAGACCGCCTACTTTCGGTCAGTTTTTCCGCACATTCACGTACCGTTTCCGTATCCCCTCCTAGCTAGGCCTGATCTGAAAGCTGCTAAGAGGATCTATTCGAGCATGGAGCTGACACATTCTCCTGTTCTTCCCTGATGCAGTCAGTCACTGCGCAGCTCGGCCACGGAATACTCTCTCTCTGCAAGTACACTTGGCGACTTTTTTTTTAGCAGCCCCTCTAAAGGTTGTTGCACACTGACACTGGTCTGGACGTGTTTTTCGGAAAACCGATGGAGAAACTCTGCTAAAAATCCGAAAATCGCGCCCCGGTGTGTAGGGACCTAACGCTATTACAGCTTCAACTTGGACACATCAAAACCGCGATGTTGAATTATTAGCTACACACCTTCAATTATTATTAGTCTTCATTCTTCGGTAAGTTACTTTTGTCATTCTTTGTCTTTTTATTAAAAAAAGAAAATCCCAGATAAAGTAGCTGGTCAGAGTGTTCTTTAAAGTCTGTGCACAGCCGGGATCTTTAATTATTGGAAAAAAGCTATAGGGCGAGATGGAATTGGGGCGACCGTAGCCTACCTGTTAGTAACAGCCTAGGTAGGCTACGGTTTAAACGGTAACAGGCTGTTACCGTTTAAACTGGAGGGTTACATTATATTACATATGCGATATGCGTGATTCTTGATTTACCGGTACATTTTCGCCGTCGTGCGACGTGCAGTGAAATAGCAGACCTGGCTACAACAAGGCGAACAAGCTCACAACTTGGAGGCTGCTCAGGATGGAGCGCATGCAATGCGTAGTAGTGAGATTCCGGTGACAATTTTGTGTCATCGTCGGCTCGGCGCTCGACACCGTCGTGTGGCGGAGGAGGCTGGAGGCAGCATATTTCTTTTAACTTTTCGACAAGCCACGGAGGCGGCCTTTAGAATAGGCACGCCCCTCTAACAAAAAGGTTCAACTCTCCCCTGCGACTTCATTCCACTGCACTGGGTGCAGATCGAAAGAACAAGTCAGCTACTGTATAGTAGGTAGTCTAGTCGACTCGAGACTGTCCTGTTGGGTTCTCAGATTGGCTATGGGGAAGCAGTAGTTCAGTTCACATTCATTATCGTCTGACAGTGTTTTATGTATATATATATATGTATATTCCACTCAGTCATAGATGATTAGCCTATCTCCCTGCAGCCCGACACAAATTGCCACCAGACAGAAACCAGACTAGACTATTCATATTAAATTATAAAAACACGCACACAAAACAAAACTACCTGGCTTACACACATTTTCTGTCAATATAACTCACCTATATTCCCGCCCAATCTAAACACGTATGTCCTTCATCCGTTTAACTGTTGTGCAACTGAGAACGAGAAGGTTGTGTGTTGAGCCTGCCTCTCCTACAGCCTGTGTGACTTGACCTTTGGTCTAGACTAGAGGACGGTGGTTCACTGATCTAAGCACCCGGATAGGCAGGATTCTAGACTGGCTGAGGATAGAATCCTGCCCCCTTGAGCTCATTCCCTTGTCTTCAGTTCAGAGAGAGAGAGAGAGAGAATAACCTGTGCCCCGAATGTTTGAGTTTGGCCTGTTATAGCGTGACCAAGGTTGATTTATACAAAACACATTTTGTTTTATTTTTTTGCACGCTCATTCCCACTGTAAAGAAATATTTTCCAAATCAACTTCACACAAATCGGTACACATTATTTCTACAGTCATTAGTCAAGTGATCAAGACGGCTTTTGGTAACAATAAAGTATTATTACTTATTTTAAATGATGACGAAGAAAAAAGTTCACAACACGTCAGGCCTGTAGCCATTAGTAATAAACGTGTCGTGTTGTAGCCGTATTGTGATCATATTTCCACAACTCTCACTGTCCGTTATTGGAGAAGAATAAACATAAAACCCACACTAATGAAAGTTAACTCTGGTTATAATCCCGTGGAACTGTAGAGAACAAGTTCAACCCTTTTGTTCAGGTGTGGGGTGTGGTTTAAGTTCCTGCCTCTCTGTCTTAGACTCTCCCTGTCCCTCTCTCTCTCTCTCTCTCTCTCTCTCTCTCTCTCTCTCTCTCTCTCTTTCATTCAAAAAATGTCATTCCTTTCTGCAAAGGAATGAAATTTTTCAAGGCGGAGTAGTTATCCAGGCTATACTTTTATTACTTTGTTATATGACTGTCACACTTTCACCCTGTATTACTCCACGTTCTGTACTGTTGCTGTACTAGTAGACAGGCGCAGTGCTATATGTATATTTTTGTCATGACATCTCATCGTGAGAGTTGTTCAAATACGATCATACAAGTGAGAGAGCGCACGTGAGAGCAAGAGAGAGAGAATCCCGCCCCTCTAACAAATGGGTTGAACTGCTTGCTTCCCTGTGTCTTCAGTAACTTCCACAGATTCAATTCATCCCGTTCTTCTTTCGTGTATCATCCTCAAATGTCCAACTCGGTATCGAGTAGCCCTTGTCTCTGGCCCCACGTGGAAGAGGCCAGCCTCCAAAGAAGGTCTGTACAGGGGGCAGGTGTTAAGTATGTGTTCGGCAGACTGCTCACACTCGCAAGGTGCACTGTCTGTCAAGCCCCACTTCTTCATTGCTGCTTTGAAGCAGCCGACTCCAGTGCGGTTCAGTAGGGTCCATTGCCGGCGTGGTAGGGCCTCTCCTTCAACGCCATCACCCGGGTCACAGGTGTAGTGGTGCATACGGGAGGGCCCAGCAGACTCCCACTCCTGCTTCCAAAATGCCACCAGCCATGCACTGGTGGATGAGTCCTCCGGGACGGAACGTAGGATCTCTTGTGCCGCCTTGTTGTATAAGGGTGGACTTGAGTCTGTTTGGAGGTTGTGTAGTGTTGTGCAGGATATGCCAGTCGTGTATCTTGGCTTTCCTTGCTAGCTTGATGGTAGCAGCCTCTCGTCGGAGGCCGGCTGGGGCAATTCCTGCAAGGACTGGCAGGTAGGACACAGGAGTGTGTTTCAGGCACCCAGTTCGGAGAGAGTTGTTAATTGCTGTGTCTACCTTTTTGACATGTGGGCTCAGCAGGAGATCTGGTTCAAATCCTGGGGTAATAAGTTAGTGCTGCTTTAAGGGAAAAATGAATGAAAATGGGATATTTTATGTAAGTACGAGAAAGATAATTGACCATGTGTATCAATAAGGACGCAGAGACTCAGACTGGCATTGTGATGACTACAAAAGGACACTGAACTGTGGACTGAATGAAAAGCATAGTCCAAATAAAGTCTACATTTGTAGTACTACTACATATCAAAGGAAAATATATTGTTTTTACTTGTACATGGTAATGGTAACAATGGTTTTTCTTTCTTTCTTTCTTTAGACCTGAAGATGGCGTACCCACGTAGCATCTACGCTAAGAGACATTCTGCAGGACTACTCATCTCAGTTGTGTTTCTGTTGTGCTACACTGGAGGTAAACGTCACTACACTGTATACCGGTGTTGCCATGTCTGCTTATTCTTTTGGGCTTGTGTTACTAAAGTGTAGTTGCTGATTTGGGTTTATGTCCTAATGTTGTTTTTGCATGTTACGGACCCTCACATTAATAAGGTATGTAGATGTCATTCCGCAGAATCTCATCTGAAGATATTTTGTGCCGGGGAGCGGTGGGGACCCCCATTTCTTTAGAACTGCTGTTTCCAAATAACTTTGACTAGTCACATCTTTTGCGCTTGTTTTCATAGACCTGGCCGCTTGTTTCTCTGGCAAAGTCTGGAAACACTGCTGGTTACCTGCATTACACCTGCTCCACAGTCAGTCAGACAGATAGACATAGACTAGAGATTCTTGGATTGTCAGATGGTTCTCGAGTCATGCATGAGACAGTCAGGAAGACGGGCGCACACACACACACACACACACACACACACACACACACGCATGTGCATTTATACATTGGCGATGCCTTTAAAAGTTGTTCATGGTCATCAACATGAACATGCAAGCCTTTGCTTTGTGTACAGGCTTTTGTGTCCAATGAAAACACCTAACATCTGTCTACAAATAAATATCATATTTAGCGTCTACTACGTAAATCGTCAATGAAATCTTCACAAAATGCTATAATAATAACTAGAACCGCCGACAAGAGGAATGAAACACTGGCGCCTCTCAAATGCCTTTTAATTTAAATAGTAATCCTCTGACATACATCTTGTCTGCTTAGGTGTCCCGCTATGATGTTTGATTTGAAGCACTCGTGTTAGCTATAGACCGATTCCGTAGCGGGTCTCATGGTCGCAGCCTACGTATTTCCTGTAGGTGGACTCGACATAGCTGCGGGAGTAAAACCCTCACCAGGCGCACCTCTTCCACTACAGTGAACGGCAGAGTGACTGATGTTAGTTTGCCTCAAACTTTACTCCTTTACCTGCTTTTTTACTAACACTAACATTACAAAGATGCCCAGAACATCGAGATGAACCTGTGTAGTTTATGGCTGCTCCAACAGTAGTGGCAACATAAAAAAAAAAAAAAACGGAATGTCAAAATATCCACCGTTGTGGCTGAGACCAGAGCCATTGAGTAATGGTTGAGACAAAGCAGTGAAGGGTCCTGAAAGATACATAATTTCAATCTTACCCAATACCCAATCTTTCTGTTTTATGAACACAAGGCTGCTGTATTTTATACCTCATACTAAGCATTTAAAGTATGAGGTATAAAGTACAGCAGCCTTGTGTTAATAAAACAGAAATATTTGGTATTGGGCAAGACTGGCGTTATGTATCTTTCACTGCTTTGTCTCAACCATTACTCAATGGCTCTGGTCTCCGCCACCGCGGTGGATATTAGACATTCCGTTTTATTTTTATTTTTAATGTTGCTACTACTGTTGGAGCAGCCATAAACTACACAGGTTCATCTCGATGTTCTGGGCATCTTTGTAATGTTAGTGTTAGTAAAAAATCAGGTAAAGGAGTAAAGTTTGAGGCAAACTAACATCAGTCACTCTGCCGTTCACTGTAGTGGAAGAGGTGCGCCTGGTGAGGGTTTTACCCCCGCAGCTACGTCGAGTCCGCCTACTGGAAATACGTAGGCTGCGACCATGAGACCCGCTACGGAATCGGTCTATAGCTCTAAGTGGGCTGGATAACATTACATGTTTTTGTCTAATATCGCCCCCATGTGTTCAAAAGATGTAACATCTAGTCTCCCACAATGGACTGTTTGTCTCCACCAGCCGAAGGCATGGGGAGAGTATGTTTTGCACTCCGTCCGTCCGTCCGTGTGTCCGTCCGTGAACAGCTAATCTCAGCCACCGTTAACCCGGTCGATGCCAAATTTTGCACACACACTCCCTGGATGCCAACCATGAACCTCTGCCCCAAACTTTCCAGAACGGCCTGTTATAGCGCCACCAGGAGGCCGCTTTGTGCAAAACAAGCCCGGTCGATGCCAAATTTTGCACACACACTCCCTGGATGCCAACCATGAACCTCTGCCCCAAACTTTCCAGAACGGCCTGTTATAGCGCCACCAGGAGGCCGCTTTGTGCAAAACAAGTTTTTGCACAGTACACCTACAGATTTTGTCCAAACATCACGCAAATTGGTACACAGTCTCTCTAGAGCCATTCAACGAAACGGGTCTTTCAGATTTATCAGACTCCATCCTGATTGGTTAAGATTGGCTTCCAAAGTTCACAGGAGTGCTCAGTTTCAAACAAAATGCTGCAAATCATGAACACATCGCGTGATTTCCGTGAAATTGTGCACCCACATTCCCACTAGGCCGAGGACGAAATGCCACATGAACAATTTCAACTCAGCCTCAAGGTGGCGCTATAACTGGCCGAAAAGTGTTTTTACCTCTAACTGCACGGATCTGTGGATAACCTGGTGGAGACCTGTGCCCGGAAGGGCACTTTTTTATTTTATTTTACACTGTTTTGAGAATTCATGCAGTCAGCTATAAGATCTATAGATTTTACAGGTACACGCATGTCACATACAGACAGGACTGCTGACACCATCTTTAAAGCATGCCAGTGTAATTAAGTATAATTGAAGCTAGACAGTGAATTATTTTAGTTGAATTATTTATTGTTTATTTATCCGACAATAAATAATTGTCCAATACTGCAATTGTCTTCATTAAAATATTCTCACCTTTAATGTAATCTGTTTTCACACAATTACATGCATAAAAAGTTACTTTTTGATACTGAACATTTTGATTTGAATAGTGTAAATAGTTAAATAAATGCAGACCTGCCAGACCCATATATGAGCCTGTTTTTAAACCTCCGTTATTACTTGTTGGTAGCAGAAGCAGAATTGTTTTCACTTGTCCACACATACTATGACAAAACGCATGTTTTGTTTTGTCTGTCATATCAGGAAACGGTCTGGTAGTGGAAACGTCTGTTGGAGATGATGTTGTTCTACCGTGTACGCCGGTCGAGCCCACCACTAATACTGCTGACCTGTCGGTATACTGGTCCAGAACAAATTCACCACCCAATAAATATGTGCATTTCCGGAGGCATGGGAAGGACGAGATGACGCATCAGACTCCTACCTACGAGGGAAGAACTTCCCTCTTCAAGGATGAAGTGAAGAACTTCTCCCTCAAACTCTCCAGCGTGAAGCAGTCTGATGAAGGAACCTACAAATGCTTCCTTCCTGAATCCCTCCAGGAGTTCTTCGTTCAGCTCATTGTTGGTAACAATGGTGAGGCAAATACAGTTTGTTTTTGAGAAATTATTGAGAAAGAATGTTCATCATCTATGAAATTGTACGTATTATAGCATGTGGCAGCAGCTAGACATTGGGCTGTATTTTGCGTGTCTTAAGTACCAGGTCTTATTACTTAACTTAAGACCTGGAGGCGTGATCAATGCCATTTGGCTATTCTGAGTGGCCAAAGAGCATTGACCACGCCTCCAGGTCTTAAGTTAAGTAATAAGACCTGGTACTTAAGACACGCAAAATACAGCCCATTGAGTCAAGAGATCAGATATACTCTTTGTTAGCCCAACAGGTTTATCCCTTGCAAGGAACTTTGGAAGGAATTATTATGTGAGCCAGACCTAATTCCCAACATCAGTGTCTGACCTCATATGATCTTGAGATTAAATGGAAGCGATCACAGGCATTGCTATGGAGTTGGTCCTCCCTTTGCTACCATAATAACATCCTCCACTATTATTTGAGGGCTTTATGGTAGTTTGAACATTGCTGCTGCATTCAGCCACAAGGGCATTAGGGCTGTCTGACCCCTGCCATGTACTATACGGAGTAGAGGTTAATGCCGTCGGGTAGGAGGTACGAGGTCCATGCGTGGAAATATGGGTACAAGTACTCCTTTTGTCCCTGTCAATTACACTCCTTAACGGAATCTTTGCAGAGGGCAGACGGGGTAGAAGGTGTTGCTCTTGTTGAACTAGATATGTTGGCTTGGGTGTTGTATTTGTCATTTATTTATTATGCTGGAGGGTGAAGTATAGTCCTAATGAGTTGTACAAGTCACTGTGTTTTATACTGTATTGTAAGTTTACATTGTTGGTATGTATTGTTCCTTCCTTGTGTGTCCAAGACAAATGTCTCCCCTGGGAGACAAAATAAAGTAACCTTGAACCTTGTTAGCTAGTTTATGGTGCTAAATGTTTGAGCTGTGTCTGTTTCCCTCCAGAAACACTACAGGCACCCGATAACAGGTCACTAGAAGGACATGGGGACACAAGTGAGTGCATAGATTAAAAATATTGTATAATGTCTTCTTTCTATGAGAAATTATTTATGCCTTGTCTTCTAAATAATGTCTTCTATTGTTCTTTATGTCTTCTTTTACTTATGGGAACATGTGAAAGTGTTATACTTTGACTACTGCTTCAGTGCTACTGCCAATAATACTAATTATACTATTACCAATACTGTGTGTGTGTGTGTGTGTGTGTGTGTGTGTGTGTGTGTGTGTGTGTGTGTGTGTGTGTGTGTGTGTGTGTTCTGATCTGCTCATTTGCTGCTTTGTTGACCTCTGATCTTTCCTTCCTTTTGCTGCCCAACATCGGAGGAATTAAAGTAGGAGATAAATCTGTAATGTTTCCCTCGTCTTCGCCTTTCCTTTCTGCCTGATCTGCATAATGGAGCAGGTGCGCTGCCTTCCACTGATCCCTTCTCTGGCTGTACTGTGGGGCAGTGGTTTTCAACCTGTTTTATATCAAGGCCCATTATTTATTCAGCATTTGAGCAACGTACGGACCACCGTTTGATGACATTTAGCCTCTCAGACCCAAAATGAAAGAATATTCTGTAATCGTTGAAACACAATTCCATACTGTTGGCAAACGTTGATCAAAATAACAATTCTACCACATTCTCTAGTGTAGACTTCTTGTAAATGAAGTAATGTACCTCTTGAGAGCGTAAAATGAAACCAAATGGACAACCGTACAGGTCCATTTGGTTTCATTTTACACTCTCAAGATCTGACAAAAATGTAAAAAGAACCACCGCTCATCCGCTGAAAGAAACTTAAGAGGTGCTGGAGCCACAAAGGGGCTCCGCACACTCTGATCTGCGCACAATCAATGTATTTATTTAGCAAGCTTTCGGTCTACTGACCTTCAGGCACTCTCAAGATCTATAAGAGTTCCATTTGGTTACCAACTCTCCATCATTTAGCTGGGGGGACCACCTGGAACGGCCTCAAGGACCACTGGTTGAAACCACTGCTGTGGGGTGCTTAGCTATAGTCGACACCAGTGGTGGACAGTAACGGAGTACATACTAAATCACTGTGTACTTAAATAGTTGTTTTGTTCAAATTTGAGTATCTATGACTCAAGTACGGGGAGTACTTTGTCCACCAAGTGACAACACTAAACTTCAATCTCTAATTTTGCGTGCAATTGTGCATCATATAATTGAGAAAAGCTATTGATTATTGAGTTGTATAAATCATCATGATGACCCTCTGTTCATCTTTCACTTTTCTCTCTTCTCTTCTCTTCGTCTTTCGTTCCGTCTCTCTAGAGGTTCCTCCAGCTGGACCGTTAACCTGGTGGGGTGGTCTTATCATTAAAGTCACCATCCCCGTCGTCATCATCATCATCATCATGATCGTCATCATGAGACGACGCCTTCTGGAGTTTGCTAAAGGTTTCCACCCACAATCATCTGCTAACGACGGGTACAGAATGTTTCACGTTTGTATTCATTTAAACATTTCATTCACTTTTTTCCACATCAATGAATCGGCACATTATAGTAAACGCAGTGGTTTTCAACCAGTGGTCCTTGAGGAGGTTCCAGGTGGTCCCCAGCTAAATGATAGAGAGTTGGTAAACAAATGGACCCTTATAGATATGGTTTTGGGTCTGCAAGGCTAAATCTCATCAAATGGTGGTCCGTGGCTCAAATGCAGAATAAGTAATGGACCTTGATATGAACACAGTTGAAAACCACTGATAAATGGATTGTATTCTGTTACAGTTCAATACAATCTCTGTTCCCTTCTCCCCCTCTGGTTTTGTCCTGGTCTATGCGTAGATACCCCAAACTTATGAATGGAGGATCCAGCCCTAAGAATGGAGTCTCTGCTGAGGTCAAGCTTCACATTCTGGAGGCCGAAGCATCTACTCCACTCACGTCTCAGGAGGAAGTGTGATGGACCGTTAGTGGTACCGAGGTATGGCTCCAGGTTCGGGACTTGGAGCCTTCTCAGTCGGCTGGCCTCTCCTCAGTGCCATAGTGGACACAGAGAGTTAAACAAATAGGAAGTGTGTGGCGACTATATGTGCGTGTGTCTGCCTTTCATGGCAAAATCACCTGTTAATTCAACCGCTTAGAAGCGGTTGTTCTGGTGTACATTTCATGTGTACTCTGGCACGGTACGCATCAGTACGGTACTACGCATCGGGTGTGAAATTATTTTACCCGGTATGATATTCCTACTTGAATGTAGACATGAAAACTACATTGTGTAGTGACGGTGCAGCTTGACGTTGATTGAAAAGATACCGGACATTTGTCTGTGACGTCACTGCTACGTGACGAGGTTTGACGGAATGTGCTCGAGGCTGCTTGTAAGATATACTGAGGGTATGCATGTCAGCAGTCGCGTGCACAGACATTTAGAGGGGCAGGTGCTCAAGTGAAAAAAAGGGCACCTTGTGCAGCGCGTGGAACCGGCCGGCTGCCTTAACCCATGTTGGGGCGGGAACCCATTTTGGTGTTAGCATTATGGTATGCTTTAGCTATTGAAAAATAGCATATCTACAAGCTCATAGCGCGCCACCGAGTGGCGTGCTACGAGCTTGTAGGTCTGCTATTTTCTTTTTAATCAAAAACCACTGACATAGAAACATAGCTTTAGATAGTGGGGGCCCAAATAATATACTAGAAGCGTTTACTGGGTATGGAATAGATTGATGGAATAGATTCAGTGTATAGGAAAAATAACAGACCGAAACAATTAACTACACTATTCTAGTTATCACCCAAGTCTAAAAAGAGGGCTACTATACAGCCAATAATGAGACTTAAGAGAATATGTAACACGGAATCTGAGTTTGAAAGTCAGTCTGTAGAAATGTGCGATAGGTTCAGAGCAAGAGGTTATAATGAACCCATTTGAACTAAAAGTTAAGCCTCTGGACTGAACCAGTGGGTATTGCTATGTTGGAAAAACAAAAAGAGAATTGAAAAAGATAATTATTGAGCATAAGAATATCAGAAATAATGATGAGAAGTCTCCAGTGGCCAGGCATTTCAATTCTGTAAAACATGACATTTTGAACTTTGAGATGCCAAGGTTTAGAGATAGTCAATCCACTAAAAAGAGGTGTAGATAGAGACCGGGTTCTGCTTCAAAAAGAGGCTTTTTGGATCCACTTCTTAAATACAGTTTCCTAAAGGCATGAATGAAGAGCTTTTATTGAATTGTTTTTTTGTAATTGAACAGTTTGGAATCTATGATACTTGTGTAAAAAATATATAAAATTGTAAAATACCAAAAACGTAATGCTGAATATGAAATGTATTGTATGAACTGAGTGAATTGAATTCACAAATGAGACCCAGCTGTGATAGATCTGTTGCTTAGCTATAGCCTATACATGCGTCTTCTCTGTGAGACATACTCTAGTTTGAAACGCTGAGAAGGCCTGCGTTCGTTTCTCTAGGTGGACTGCTGCTGATTGTGTTTTCATGAAATAAAGAAAGTCAAACTTTATACAAGAGTGCGGATATTCCCTTTTTCCATGGAATAGATGATTGCAATTGTAAATGACGATAAATATTGAGTAGCCAACTTGAACAGAACTGACAACTGTGCCAATTGTTTTTAATCATTCTAGGTATGGACAACAATAGATATTTCTCATCAGTTGACGCAAAATTGACCGGCTCATAAGTTGGTGAACCAATAGGATGTCGGCGTCAGTTTCCACCATTTTCCTATTTTTTTTTATTTTTTTTACAGTAAGCTGAATTATAAAAAGGTGTGAATGGAGTTTCTAGGTGAAAGTGATTTTTTGTGTCAATATCTGCCATTGAGCCCCATACATTTCTCAAATTTGAAACCATTTGAACACTCAAGAGTTACAGACCTGTTATCCAGGGCTATATATTTATGTGTTAATGCCTGGTGATATTATTGTCCACTCATTTTGTCCATGGCACAAAAATTATGATGACCACAATGATGACCCCTGGTCCCAATCTGTCCCAACTCATCACCTGTGTGGGATTAAACATTCAATATCCTGAAAACATTCTTGAAAGGCATTCATGAAGCATAAAGCCTAGAAACCATTGGGACGATAACACATGCTTTATCATTGCTTTGCTTGCTACAGTAACGGCATGTTAATAAATACAGTGGTGCAAAGTAACAAAGTAGCCTGCATAGTAATAGAATAGTTTGTGGCTCTATGTCCACAAAAAAATAAAGGTGACTCACAATTCAACCAATTGATTGTATTATTGTTTTATTTATGTAACAATTAATACAAGTGCAAGGAAACCCACATTTGCCTATATTACCTAATATAGACAAATCCACAGTGCTGCCGTGTAGTTATACGCTCTCATTATTGCCGTTATTTATTATTTTTAGATCTTTTTGGGGCTTTTCTGCCTTTATTGATAGAAGATAGAGACAGGGAGATGGAGACGGAATGACACGCATGCAGAAAAGGTTGTCGGGATCGGGACTCGAACCCGTGACACGCTGTCAGGCATGTGCCTATATATGTGGTATGCGCCTGGACCGCTAGGCCAGCGGGCACCCCTTGACAGCGGAGTTATGATTGTGCCAGGGGAGCGCTCTGTGGATTTGTCAATAACACAACAAAACAAAGTAACCTGTTACAAAATGAAATTAGATATTCCAAAATAGTAATATTTAAAATGTGGACCCCCCCCCCGGGGACTCACCTTAATTGACAAGCACTTGGTATTGTAGGAGTCGAGGCGTTGTGAGCTTGTAGATCGGCTATTTTCACTTTACTTTCATCTTTCTCTCTGTCTCTGCTGTCGTCTCTCTCTCTCTCTCTCTCTCTCTCTCTCTCTCTCTCTCTCTCTCTCTCTCTCTCTCTCTGTCTTTTATATTTTGCACCTGTTCTTTTGAGAGTTACTTAAATGTAATTTTACAGTATTTTGTGATGTTATTGTATTATGTTATTATAGAGTTAATATTTTTCATGTAGACTTAAAACACTATAATGCATTATATAATGCATTACAACACTGGTCATAATAGTCCTTGTATAATTCCAGCAATTATGAAGTATTATAAATAACATGTAACCGTATAAGTCATCATAAAATGCTTTATAATGTGTTAGGAATATTTTTCTGAAGCATTTTTAATATATATGAGTTCCGCTTATAAGCAGATTAAGTATGTATAATGTGCATTATAGACATGGGATGCATACTGTAGTAGTTACCGCAATTTATGACTGTTTTGTTTCTTTGTACAATGAAAAGTACTTCCTATAGTTTTACTTTTGATGCCCTAACCACTGATTGATTGATTGATTCATTGATTGATTGAATACTGCAACACGATTACTAACAGTACTGGTGGTAGTCAAAGGTTTAAACCCAATTAACACCAGATGCTTTTGATACTTACACGTTTAATTAAAGGGAGCTTCTAGGACTTCTTACTTTCAACAAGTCTTCCTGCCCTCAACTCATCTTAACCGCAGTGCATATATCTGAACGCAACAGTACAGTAAAGTACATTTCAATAATCCCTGAGGTGACATTACTTCTTTGTATTGACCCAGCAGTGTGCCGCTCCAAGTGGCCACATGGGGGAGCAGTTGGACATAAAGTGAGTTGAGAGACGCACAACAGCTCTCTTCTATGTAGAATGGAAAGGACAGGTCAATACAAAAACTGCTAAAAGCACTAAGACTTATTTACATCAGGGTCGTCCATTTTCAGTTCATCTACATTGTGTGAGTTGCAATGTTAGCCAAGCTAATCGTTTTAAAATCACAGCTTCAATGAAATGTGCTTTTGATGAATTGAACAAGGTATTGGGTCGTCCACTCACAATTAACAGTCTTTGTATTGAGTTGTGCTTGAAACAAACTGCAAACTGTTAATAAATATTTCAATCAATCAATGAAATGTGACTTGTGTGACATATTTGTCATAGTAGTTGGTGCTTTTATCCAAAGCGCTTTAGCCTACATAGATTGTGCATTACATTCACCCACCCATTCATACACCGATGGGGCGGAGGAAACCACAAGGCACGGTGAGGCACCAACCTGCACATCATATCAGGAGCAATTAGGGGTTCAGTGTCTTGCTCAAGGACACTTGGACACTAACTCTGGGGGAGCCCTGGTTCGAACTGGGAACCTTCTATCCTCACGGTTCCCAGCCACTCTACCCCTGAGCACCGGCTGCCAAATAAATAAACACATTATTCTTTAACATGGTGGAATTATGGTTTTGAACCGCAACGTCTTGGGGCAACACCTACGGACGGCTGCAATTGGGCCGTCTGGAAGACCCTGAACCGTCTGCGGGTCGGCGAAGGACGCTGCAAGGCATCCATGAAAAAATGGAATATAATTTTTTCTGATGCATGCGTGTGTGGCGAACCACAAACAATGGACCACATCATGATGTGTATCTCTGCTCCACAATGTACTGGAGATGACCTGGCCGGGCCAAATGCTGCTGCACTCGCCTGCGCCAACCACTGGAAAGACGTGATATAGAAGATGGCCAGACACGAAGAAGAAGAAGAAGGCTGCAATTCGTAACTGAGCCCCGTAAAATCACCCCCTTTCCCCCTTACTGTATATTATGTTTCTTTTCCCTTTTTACCTCCTTACATGATTTCCTGTTTTTTGTATATTTGTACGTCTCTAAATTGTTCTGATGAATTGAAAATGGTGGACCGGACCCTGTTGCCTGTTGTAAACAAGTGCAATCACCGTGTCGTCCATAGTAACAGTTTTTGTATTGAGTTGTGCTTTCATGTGAAATGTAGCCATTCTGCAAACTGTTAATAAATACTTCAATCAATCAATCAACAGCTTTCGCAGTAACTGAGATTGTTTTGGATAGAAGTGAGAGGGAGCAGAGAGAGACAGAGAAGGAAGGGCAGCATGTGGAGTAATAGATGTTCCATCAACGTTACACCTTCAGACCTGGTTTGTTGACACCTTCCATAGGCCTGGACAGAAGGGGGGGGGGGGGGGGGGGTATAGACAGAGGAGAAATAAGAGAGAGAGAGAGATTTTATTGAACTGGAGCGCTATAGGAGATGGTTTTCTGCCTGCAGCAGTATTAAGGTCACATTCTCACCTAATACTTCGGTAGACTCAGATCCGTATGGGCGGGGAAATGGAATTATTGCATATTTATTTGGCTGCGGTTTGCCTTCACACTGTCAATCGCAGCAATTGGAAACGCAGCAGGGGGGACCTTTATCAATGTGTTCCGTTCATAAACTATAGCCTACACAGTGAAATCTATGGTGATAAAATTACACTCATAACGTGCATGTGTCGTGCCGTCTGGGACCCCCCCCCCCCCTCTCTCTCTCTCTACGCACGCAGCCGCCACACACTGTTCTTTTGGGCATGGAGGCACAGCGCTGCATGAGCGCACTGATATAACTCCCCAGTCCCACACAGTGACAGCACTCCATGTTTACGGCACGCACGCACAGACAGACAGAATATTATGTAGGCTATAATACACTGCAGTGTTTTTATGTGTTTTCTTAAGCAATTGATTAATGTACACGTCCTCATTTCGATCAGGGCTTCAGTCTCCTTATTCGACCACGTCTATCCACAGTAACGGGACATCTTTGCGCTGCGTAAAATATGCCTTCTCCGTCTCCAACTGTGTTCAGCTCCTCACCCGCCACATTATGTTTGCTTCATTTCCTTTATTTACTGCGGATTGCATTCACACCTGCACCGAATCGTAGTCAAGTGCGATTCGAAGCGAAGCGAAACCCACGTTTTTGGGCGGAGTAAAATGCGGTTATTTGCTGCGCATTAGGATTCGAATGAGCCTTCACACCTGCCAAACGAAGCGCACTTTCTGACAATGCGCAGCAGGATTCGTTTTAATCGCAGCAAAGCTCTCTGGTATGAATGCGACCTAAGACTCAGTCTTATTGCCATGCAGCTAGATGGGGAGTTGTACAGTCTTCCATATTGCTATTTAGACCAAATTGACACTAATTAAACGTGGACCCACATTTGAAAAGATATGCCAGGGACCCTCATAAGAGAAGATTTCTACGGCTCTATAGCAATGATTCTCAACCCGTTTCATTTCAAGGACCCCCAGTTTGACATGCATGTTAGTCTACGTGACCCCCCATTTAATGGCATTTCTATCTCTGAGACCCCAATTTATATTATAAAATAAATGTTAATTTAACTCTGAGAGTGAGTTACAGACCCAGACAAGGGTCCATTTTCTTACAAACTATCATTTAGTTGGGGACCCCCTGGAACTCCCTCAAGGACCCCTGGGGGTCCCCGGACCCCACTTTGGGAACCACTGATTTAGACACATGTGTCAGGGCTGTATTCCAGAAGGCTGGCTCAAGATCTGTTGAATTTAAACTTGATCATCAAGCCGTATGTAATATTTATAGTTTTCTCAGTTCAACAACAGATGATTCAATTTGGGGGATGAGGATTGATTAAACTGGGATTTATTGGTTAAGCCCAAACCACGCATGTTCACTATGAACTTTTGAAGACATGGTCAAAGTGATTAATTATTATCCCATCCCATTCCTAGGTGTCCATTAAGGGGTCTGGAACAATGATTTTAGCTATCAATCAGGCCATTGCTATTCCTATTTTGATTGTGGTATGTCAATGGGCCATTCACAACCATCTATCCAGGAGGAATGTAATGTCAATAAGCCATCTCTTGGGCAATTGTGGTGAATATGATTGCATTTTGTATCCAGAAATAATGACAAGAGCTGTAGTGTCACCCAAAAGTGCTTTTTGTGCAAAAGTAATGCTTTTAATGGATTCAGAGTAATGAAAAACCCCTAGTTTGACCCCATGCACACATTATGTAGTCATAGCACTTCATGGTTCTAAGTTTATACATATAGTTTCATTATATAGATGGATATATTCCACTGTTATGTTCTTAGCTTCTGTAAAACAGATGTCATTGCCAAATGACTGTGGAAGCACTTTATAGTGGAAGCACTTTATAGTTAGATATAACTATACATAAACAACTACACTTTAGAAACAAGCTCAAATAATTAACTATACTTTATTTTTGTCATACATTTTTATTAACATTTTATAAATGATTATAAAATTGGTACAGTATACTTTTACAATTTATCCAGGGACAATTGTCTTCTAAGAACACTTTACAAATAACACAAGTGCTTACTGTAGTGAATTAAACAGAGAGGACTGGAGTCAATTGGGTTATATTATTTTTAACACAAATTTGAAGCTGTCAAAATCTGACGGCCATTGTCACGCCCACCTTTTGGTAACGCCCACTTTTGGCCACGCCCACCTTTTGGTAACGCCCACTTTTGGCCACGCCCACAAAAAGGACCCCCCTTGTCATTTTCCAGGCAGGCTCCACTGATTAAACGTGGACCCACATTTGAAAAGATATGCCAGGGACCCTCATAAGAGAAGATTTCTACGGCTCTATAGCAATGATTCTCAACCCGTTTAATTTCAAGGACCCCCAGTTTGACATGCATGTTAGTCTACGTGACCCCCCATTTAATGGCATTTCTATCTCTGAGACCCCAATTTATATTATAAAATAAATGTTAATTTAACTCTGAGAGTGAGTTACAGACCCACAAGGGTCCATTTTCTTACAAACTATCATTTAGTTGGGGACCCCCTGGAACTCCCTCAAGGACCCCTGGGGGTCCCCGGACCCCACTTTGGGAACCACTGATTTAGACACATGTGTCAGGGCTGTATTCCAGAAGGCTGGCTCAAGATCTGTTGAATTTAAACTTGATCATCAAGCCGTATGTAATATTTATAGTTTTCTCAGTTCAACAACAGATGATTCAATTTGGGGGATGAGGATTGATTAAACTGGGATTTCTTGGTTAAGCCCAAACCACGCAAAAGTGATGAATTATTATGGATTATCAGACACCCAAACATACTGTTTGGCTTCATTTTTCACACTCACTGAGCAATAAACACATACAATACAAACCCATACAATGACTCATAAGCACATAAAATGACTTCTTACACACCTTCAATACAAAATAATACCTCACCGATAACACTTGCTATATGCATCCCATGTCTATAATGTATTATGAACTGAACTAAATGTTTTAACAAAAAAACACATTATAAAAAGTCATCAGGGCTAGATGTAACACATAGACTACTAATACATTTAGAATGTATTGTAATCACTAATTTGCAGATTATAGTCACTAGAAGTCGTCATTTGGTGCATTACCTCTTATAAGGACTTATACTCACACTATATTGCATTATTACATTATTACAGTGATTATAATGCACTATAATAATTATTAGAATATTATTATTATTAGAGGAAAGGAAATTGGGATAACGTGTTCCTTCCACGCGCGACGTCCAGCCGGGGAAACTGCCCCCCAGGTGAAAAGAAGCAGCTTGGACTCCTCATGCATAGAAGGAAGCATGAGATCAGTCCGCTGTACCCCCCCCCCCAGGTTGGCAGAGGAAGTGTAGCGCCCAGGATTACATTAGACAATTGACACTGGGTGAAAAAATGGGTTGCAAAATCGTGGGATAAAATATTAAGCGAAAATATTAATGTGTTATGATTTATCTTTTTTTTCCACAGTTTTGTTTATTCAAGATTTCAGGGTTGGCTATACAGTAAATCAAATAATGATGTGCAAGATATGTGACACACCCAAAAGAACATAACAAAAGAAAATAATATGCCAACATATAATTGTCATATTATGATCACTATAATTAGTATAATACAAATACACACAAAAAAATGTAAATTTAGTGTGCTAGTATAAAAACAGTGTAATCCTCATATTGGTGCTTATACTGTAATTATATACAGTGTTATAAAGCCGATTACAATGCATTTATTTATGCTTGTCCTATAATTATTTTAATCAATCATTAACTATATAATTATTCAGTGTTATAAGCAAATTATAATGCATTATAGTATGTACAGTATGTTGTTTATAACTCATTATGTACATGGAATGCATCGCAAGTGTTACCAAAACGGTTGTTTATGAGAATACAATATTATAAAACCTAAATAGTGTCGGTCTTTGAGCATGATTGGCTGAAAACTCGTTCAAAGCCATGAAATCATCTTTACAATAACTGCACCAAATTATCTTTTCCAAATTTGGTTGTGAATTTTGATTTACAATTTTTTTTTAATAAAAACATCTGAGAGTTTGTTACAGTCATTTCCCATTTACTACGGCGTGTTTACAATATTCACTATTCAGGATCTTTCATGCATTTATTTTATAGGAACTTCTTGCTTTTACTTACTTGCTTTAAGATATATCTATGTCTATGATTGTCATGTTTCCATATTTGTTGTCCTCCCTCCCTTTCAATGTACATTTCACACCACTTCTAAATAAAAGAAAAGAAGAAATACTATAGGTTTAATTGCAGTGTAATTTTACCTCCAGTGTGGCAGAGCAGAACGGATATTAGAAGGAGCCTTAAGGAATGCCACGCCATCTTCATATCTGAAAACAATGCGAAGGCACATGTGTTGTGCCTTGGACGGACTTGATTCAGATTGTCAAGAAGGTGTGCATTGTGCACTGTTCTAAATTAAGACGCATAAATACTTTTGAACAATTATCTAATCGAACTAAGCTATCCTTAAAAACAACATTTATTTCAATATAATTTAAACTTGTCAAACATACAGGACTGGTTGTTGACTGTGTGTTGTTTGTTTGTTAAAATTATAATGTTACATTTATTTGATGTAAAAAAAGATATATATGTTGATGGGATTTTTACTCGAGTCGGGACCCACAAATGGGTCACAGTGACCAAGTCCATTACATACCAAACCACTCCTACACCTTCTCACAGGCAGCTGGACGCAGACTTTTGGTTTTTATATCTGGCAGCCTAGAGCAGTGGTTCCCAAAGAGGGGTCCGGGGACCCCCCAAGGGTCCTTGAGGAAGTTCCAGGGAGTCCCCAGCTAAATGATAGTTTGGAACCAAATGGTCCATTATGGGTCTGTGGGTCCATTTTGTTCCATTTGTACACTCTCAGAGTTAAATTAACATTGATCCTTGAAATTAAAATGGTTGAGAATCACTGCTAGAGGCATAAAAGTCTTCTCTTATGGGGGTCCCTGGCATGTCTTCAAATGGGGGTGCGCAGGCTAATTAGTGCAAATTTGGGGGTTTGGGAACCACTGCATGGCCTAGAAGAGGACATACCCACAGAATGGTTGTTATAGAGTTTCAACAACTTGGGTAAATGTATTGTGCTGTCTCTTCTAAATGGCAACACGCATATAGGCATATACATGGTGGAGATACTGTTACTTAGTCCTACCCATAGAGTAGCCTACTGACTGAGTGTTATTGAATCATAGGAACAAGAACGGTCGAAACCATGGTATTCCTAAAAGTAACCTCAGTGACTATGCCTAAAAACCTAACCTTATTCCTAAACCTCGGTACAACTATGCCTAAACCTAACCTTATTCCTAAACCTCGATACAACTATGCCTAAACCTAACCTTATTCCTAAACATAACCTCACTAAACCTCAGTGTGGCTGAGGGTTACTGAAAGAACTATATATACTGTGAATAATTGGCACTAGCCCCTGAATGTCGGTCAGAACTAATACAATGGACCACCGCCTTATGATATATAGACTTGAATTGACCTGCTCTTGACAAGATCAGACTTTAAGACATTTGACAGTATGGTCTGAAAGAAAGCAACAAAGTACACAGACTTCAGCAAACATTTTGATCAGCAACATTGTTGAAAATGTCACTTAATTGGCTCATTGTGTACATTGCGTGGGTTGTGTGACGGTGTGTGTATGTAGCCTCAGCCTGGCTAGTGTGTATGTGCAAAAGACAGGACTATTACTATTACATTACTTCCTTAATGTCAACGAAGTCCACACCAACAACACCAGAGGGAGTTCAACAAACCATGTGCAACCCAGATTTTGGCACTAACAAGGGACTAAATTCATTTTGCTCCTATGCCACAAAAATGTGGAATGCCACAGTGATTAAGACATGCGAATCCCTTGACTCCTTCGAAACCGCTCTCAAAGGGCACCTACGGACGGCTGCAATTCGAAACTGGCCCCCGTAAAATCTGAATCCCCCACCCACCCCTTTCCCCCATCACTATTATGTCTTTTTTCCTTTTTTAAGATGATTTCCTGTTTTTGGGTATATTTGTACGTCTCTAAATGTTATGATGAATTGAAAATGGTGGACCCTATTGTAAACAAGTGTAATGCTTTATGGTGTCGTCCACAGTTAACAGTTTTGTATTGAGTTGTGCTTGAAATGTACTGTAATTCTGCAAACTTGTCTGTCGACTCTAGGCCAACGATACTCTTCCAAACCACTGGGCTGCAGCAAATGTAGGCCTATTTATTGTGCATGCTGCCAGTAGTAGCACACATTATACATGTATATATTTTAGCAATATGCATTTTATGAGGACTTATACATTAATTGATCTTATATATATTGTATGTCTTTGGAGGTTGGATTGGGTATAGTAACGGATCTCAAAGAGTTACTGAATTGGCCTGGACCGCTGTCCGGGCACATACTGTACAGTAGGCTCTGAGGAGTCTGACATCACGTTGCGGGTTTGAGTCCCGTTCCTTACGACCTTGAATGTCTCTCTCGATCTCTCGCTCTCTTTTTCCTGTTCATCTCTACTGTTCAGGCAGAAAATCCTCCAAAAATATTTTATTTTTTATTTTTTTATAAACTACTGCAACAAAGTATGTGCTCCTAATTTATTAAATGAGTACCAACGTTTGACCTGGAAAGGTTTTCGTCAGAGATTGGACGGCCAATAATGTTAATATACCATATTTGTCTTTTGTTACTCAACTCCTACCTCAACATTATCTTCAAATGAGTCCAGTAGGCCTACAGTGACTGCTTGGTCCATGGCTGAGTGTGTATGAACTTTTTACTTATTTTATAAAATAAACAGCTTATTTATTCACTTATTTCATTGGTACTCAATTAATGAATTAGACACGCATACTACTATGTCGCAGTAGTTTATTTAATATTTTAAAGATATTTTGGGGGGCTTTTCTGCCTTTAATTGATAGCGAACAGTAGAGAGAGAGAGAGAGAGCTTCCTCTTTTGCTCCAAGTTTTGCTTGAGGAAGCTTGCCAACTTTCAGGTTGATAAATCTTTAATGAAACTGTTCTACAGTTCTTTCATTGAGTCAGTTATCTCCTTCTCCATTATTATTATTTGTTGGTATGGAAACCTGAACCTAAAGGACCAAAACCACCTCAGTAGGATTGTGAGAAGAACGGCATCAAAGATAGCCAGAGTGAATTTCAGTAGCCTGGATTAAGTATTCCAAAGACAGGAGCTTATAAAACCCTGGCTGCCGCAGTTGTGGGCTATTCTGTCAGTTGTTTTCTTTGGCAGGCCAGGAAAAAAAGTGCATTGCAGAGAGAAAACAAAGGCATGGATCAGTGTTTTCGCATCGTCCAACGACAGATAGGCTCTAAGTCGCACAATATTTCTATGGTGAAAAAGGCAATCTTTGTAACATGATCAATGTGTGTATTACAATTCAATTCAGAATCAATAATACAAAAAGGAAAGACGCATTAAGCAACCGTATAGGCTGGCCTCAAAACATGCAAGCCCACTTTTTTGGGCTTGAGCAAAAACCCCAGCGGTTCTTGTATTCTGGTATTTATTTTACTGGGGATAAGGTTAGAAATGAGTTTAGGGTTATAGGCATAGCGTTACTGAGGTTATGTACTTACTTTTAGGTTAGGTTTAGTTATGGCTATACCGCTCCGAGGTAGTTGGCAACTGTGTTTTGGGGCGAGTATTTTGGTGTTCATTCTTGTGGGTTGCCATTTAAAATAGCAACCAAATAGCATAAACTGAAATGTACATAAAACGGGCACTAAAACAAAGAGGGCGCATGCAGGTACTCACTGAATACACTGACTAGTCACTAAAAGCTGAGTGGGTACTTGACTGGGCATACCTTGCTTAATAAAACAACAAGCATATAATGCAAGACTTATATGTGCCCCTTTCTCGATGTGCCCAAATGCTCACTTCCTTTATTGACCCTTTGCAATGGCCCACTGGGCAATAAAAGGAAGTGAGCATTTGGGCACATATGCTAGTCTTGCATTATATGCTCGTTTTATTAAGCAAGGTATAATTGACTGTAACTGTATATTCTTTGGAACTGTCATAGAAACATCACCACAGAAAACAAATATTTCAAGGCAATAAAGCGACATTTCAGAGACGTCAACTAGGCTATATGGATAGCCAGATTACCAGATATCTTTGTATAATAATAATAATTGTAGGAGAGCTAAGGGGACTGTATATCATTTGGAAGGGGGATATTAGGCACTCGCCCCTGATTGTCAGAACAATGAGTCAAGACCACCTTGGTGTAGTTGAATAATTTTACTGACTTTTTGTGCAGTGAGTATAGTGACAGTATAGTCTGAGATGGAAACACAAAACAAACACACGTTCAATAAGCAAAACGATAATAAAATTTGTATTAATGTGTTAATTTGTTATCGTTTTTATTTTCGTACAGTCTTCGTTGCAATTTGTGCGTTTCCATTTCAGACTATACTGTCTACCACACCAAGGTGGTCTTGACTCATTGTTCCCTCACACAAAGGATGCAGTCCCCTTAGCGCTCCTACAATTATTATTATTATTATTAGGGATCAAGCCAAAAGGGCAGAGACCCGTTTTGTTTTAGTAAAAATTCTGCTGTTTTGAATAGTGTTTCACATTAGGGTAATTGGCTCAATTTACCCCCAGACATTTGGTTCATTTTACCCACAGCCACAATTTTTGAAACACATTACTGGAATAATACTTTAGACAATTTCTTTGCTAAATTATTCACATGCTTATATCCAATGTATGATATTACATTTTAGACCTGGGTACATTTTGTTTTGTTATATAAAATTTTACCCGACAAAAAGTATTAGGTATAAATGCTGGACGCTTACTAGATTTAAGGTCACAAGACTACACAGCACGAAAATAGCGTTTGGTTTGTTTTCACAACCAAGTGTCACTGTTGCACAGCCTAACACACACAAACATATTAACTGTATATATGATGATTTCGGGTGTGACAGTACAGTAACAGTACAGTACAGTAGATCGAGGGACCCCCAAACGGTAACTCTGTCATTTCTCAACCATTTTGGACACGGGGCGGCTCGCTGGAACCGGCCAGGTCCCCTGGGCACGTTTCTGTGGGACCCCACACGGTAACTCTGTCATTTCTCGACCGTTTCGGATGCGGGGCGGCTCGCCGGAACCGGGCCGGCACCCTGGGCACAGAGTTGCACCACTTACTGTATACTTCACACAGATGTGATTTTTAGTTTTCTAGATAAAGGAGGTGGGTCAACTCATCCGCTGGCTCATCCCATTCTGCCCTAATTAACAGTACAGTGGTATGATTATACAATCAGCCTATAGGCCTATCTATAGGGGCTTGTTTTGTGGTCCTGGGTATTCAATTCATCAAGACATTTAAAGACATACAATAATATATCGCCTACAATGGGATGTTATACCAAGTATTAGTGGTTCATTCAAAGTTGCTATCACACAAACATTTGGCGGCCCCACTTTAGTGACTCTGAGGATCCCCCCCCCCCCCCCGTTGAAGACCCCTGGTTGTTAGTTTAGTGGCTGTGACTTATTATTTTGTGTTTTTGTTTTAGCAGCCGAGGCCCAACGTACTATACTACATATTTGAAATTGTCTGGGTGCCAGCCGTGCCAGATTTGTCACTGCACTTCAGCACTAGGTTTTCCCCTGCCCAATACAGGCAGTTTACTGGAATCACATGACTTCTGCAGCATGTAATGTGATACTTTGGCCCAATTCCAATCTTCTCCCTCCCTTTAAACAATTCACTACAGTTTCTGATGGAGCTAGTTTGATGGGTATATATTGTTATTACTTGGGTCATGTTCATGCTGTCCCTAACGTTAAAAGTCACTATCGCCATGTGAATATAAACGCCTCTTTGTTCATCAATAATGATGACTCTTCTATTAGATTGAATAGAAGAGCATTATGTGGCAGCGGTGGCCGAACGGATTGCGGAGCGGTCTTGATACCGGAAGGTCGCCAGTTTGAATCAGCGGTCCGACACGTTAAAAATTACCACCGCTGAAGTGCCCTTGCTTGGACAAGGCATTGAACCACTACCATGAAATGTTCTATGAAATAAGCAGGGCCTGGCTGTAAACAAGTATCTGATGCTTAGTCCAGTTACCCTGGTTAAACATAGTACCTTTCCTTTCCTTTCATTAGGCTATTCATTAATAAAACTGTAAAGTATTCAATCAATCAATTAAATTGTTGCTACTTCTTCTCTTTAAGTCTTGCTAAATTTAATATTCATTGTCCCAAGTTTGCTAACCAACGTCCAAATATTGTTGATATTAAAACCTTGTTGTTATTGTCAAAGGCCTACTACAATTTAAAACATTGTACAAACACTATAGCAGAAGAATCTGTGAAGAAATTTGTATTGCATTTAGGGATGTGTGAAAATGTCCAAAATTAAAATCAATTAGTATAATTCAATATTACTATCCATCCCCATCCACGTTGCCTCAACCTCAGGTTAATGATAACAGATATACCAATCAACAATAATAATGCAGTGGTTTTCAACCCTTTTCATATCACAGGGAGTTATGTAATGTAGATGTTTAACAATAATTGAACTCTTGAGAGTTAAAGATTTGATTGATTGATTGATTGATTGATTTAGTAACAGTTTGCAGAATTACAACTCAATACAAATACTGTTAACTGTGAGTGGACAACACCATAAAGCATTACACTTGTTTACAATAGGCCCATTATTTTCAATTCATCAAACATTTAATAAGGGTCCATTTGGTTACTATTATCCTCTGAAACCACAGGCGTTTTATTTGGTTACTATAACTCCATCATTTAGATGAGGACCACCTGGGACCCCCTCAAGGACCACTGGTGGTCCCTGGCCTGGACCACAGGTTGAAAACCACTGCAATGAATGCATCGCAGACACATTTTGGTATAGGCCTGAAGCCCTGTCCTGTTTGGATGACAATATAGCATTATACAGCAGATATAGTTTTAAGTGGTGCAACCACTTCCTTAAGTGTGTGGGTGGGTGGCTGGGTGCGTCTGAGCACGAAAACAGCATGGTTGTTTTTCACCACCTGTGTGCGACCTAAAAGCGTAAAAAACACACAATGTGGCATTTTGCCCGGCTCTCCACGCGGCCCCTGGGGGCCTTGGGCCCCCACTGGGGTGCCAGGCCCGAAGCCAGCTAAACCCACAACCCGGCTCTCCATCCGAACCCGGGTAAACACACACACAAATACACGCACATATTAACTGTATATAATGTAAGGTTTTGGGTGTGCCAGTACAGTACAGTACAGTACAGTACAGTACAGTACAGTACAGTACAGTACAGTACAGTACAGTACAGTACAGTACAGTACAGTACAGTACAGTACAGTACAGTACAGTACAGTACAGTGAAGGGTACAGTAGAGGGACCCCCACGCGGTAACTTTGTCATTTCTCAACCGTTTCGGACGGTTTGGCTATTCTTTAGACCCATAGGAATATTATCTCTAAAGGCATATTTGATGATTGCTGCAGTTTTGCGTTGAGGTGTGTGACTGTCAAAGTTGTATATTGGTGCATACATGCAGGTATACCGTGGTTGATGAGGGTTTTGGGGTTTTGTGTGAGGACTGTCATCATGCAATATAAATCTACATGCCGAGAATATACCGGACTGCGATGTTGATACCAAGCCTGACGATTTTGACCTTTTTACTGTTTATTCTGAACTTTCCTGTTACATATCCTGTATGTTAAAAAGGCATTGCTTTTCTTTAAATTCAGCCTTTTTTTCAGAATGGCTAAAATAATTATATATTTATTTAATATAGAATGAGATCATATCGACATCGGTTATAGCGGTTTATCGGCCATAATAGCAATTAATTACCGGTATATCGGATATCGATATCAGCCAAATTGTCCGATCGCTTCATCCCTAACACAAACCATTATTTTTCAGAAAATAGAAAACAATAACTTGTGTTCCATTGAATCTATAGTTGTTATTTCGTTGGGTCCTTCTTTTTCAAATCTCTTCACTGAAAATAGCTGATCCACAATTTCACAACGTGAGGTGTTGTGAGCTTGTAGATAGGCCTATATTTGCTGAATGTTTACCAAAATATAGGCATGAATAGCCCCCCCCATCACCACTCCTCCACTGCTGAATTGAAAATGGAGGACCCTGATAAACAATTCTTGCTTTTCATGGTTTTGTCCACAAAGTAGCAGTTTTTGTATTGACTTGTGTTTTCGTTTTAAAGTACATTTTGAAATGTACCCATTCTACATAGGCTACTATACAAAAATTAATGTTCCATTATGACATGTTCTATTCTGCCTGGCCTCTGCCTGCTTTTTTTTGTTTTTGTTGCCCTTCCATGGTCCGTGACGTCTCGAAAGATGTCCGTGACGTCTCGAAAGATGTTCGCGTCACGGAGGGCCGTCTCTTCCCGTGAGTCGGGACCATCCAAAGGTGAGGTGGGGGGGGGGGTACTAAAGACCAGTCCAGTGCAGTCAGGGTACAAAAAAAACAAAGATGGGCAGAGAACAGCTAGGCGAAGACAGACGCAGCGACGCTTATGAGAAATGGTGAACTGATACTGCAGATCGAAAAAGGGGGAAAAGTGCCCAAAATTGCCCACCATTCTGAAACTCAACGCCCCTCCTTTAGACTAATAATTGGTACAGTCCGATGCACGGAAATGGTGCAAGCTCTCTATGTTCAGTTGTTCACACGCCGGGGACTCCTTCCAAGTGCAACAGCACACTTCACTGCTGTGACTGGGTCTGTCTGTCTGTCTGTCTACACAACACACATTTATTCAACATATTCATCTTGGGTAAGTGAACGTTTGTCCTTACTTGTCTAAAAGTTGTCATGATTGATTCAGATATTTATGTCGAATACATAGTAGTTGGTCAACTAGTAGGTCAGTGTGCTCTTTAAAAGCCCGTTAAAGAACATTACGCGGGCCGCGGGCGACTGAATTGGAATCAGATTTATAATAAATAAATATTAAAGCCAGGAGATGTCATTATTCCAAGTGTACAGTGCGTGTAGCCGGGTATCCATTAGCACGCATTAGCCGGTGCTACACTGTTTTCATTCATTGCTTGCCAGCAGTCAGTCACAGTTGTAGAAAAAGTACTCACTTTATCTTTCTCTTTTTTTTTTTTACAATAAGCATACTCTGTTACAAGTAAAAGTCCGGTAAAAAAGACTGACTAAATCAAATTTGAAGAGGGCGATGTTTCTCCTTTATTTTGCCGATGGATTCTCAGATTGCTACAAGACAAGTAGCCCTCCGGCTCCTAGCTAAATGTTTTTAGCCTAGCCAAATGTTTTTAGCTTAGCTAGCCTAAATGTTTCCTCCGCCCTGGAGGAATCCTCTGCACCCGGCTCTCCTAAAAGGGGGCAGGATCATAGGGCAGGATGGGCCAGTCTTCTCCAGAGTCACATGGGGAAGATAAGTCCAACCTTCTTAGCCCGCCTCTCTCACTCCCCCTCGGGGCGGGATTTATGTTGCTCAGCCCGCGTATTTTATCTGCACATGATTTATTATATATTTATTATTTAAAAAAAAGTTTGTGTCTCAGCCGTTTTTTTTGGACAATAAAAACATGCAGTATTAAATCAATGAAGTAGTCAATCAATCATCCAATCAAGACTAGTGATGCAGAAGAACGAAATGATTCACTATAATAAATGAGCTATTACTCACCATAGTGACTTGCGTCATGTAGTCCCTGCAGAGTGCAGACTGTCAGTCCACTGAGTGAGTCCAGTGTGACTGAGACTGCAGGGAAGCCTGTTGAAGCTTTTTGTTAAGAGGGCGGGCTTCTATCGTTAACCCCACCTCTCTATCTCCACCTCTTTCTGTGTGTGTGTGTGTGTGTGTGTGTATGTATGTGTGTGTGAATAATGTATTATAATTATTTGAATGACAAACATGTTACCGGTACATTGGTAACTCACTGTCAAGTTAACAGGGCTACACGCACGCGCAGGCACGCGCAGCCGCACACACACACACACACACATTAATAGCTGGGTTCTATCGTTTAGCCCGCCTCTCTCTCTCTGTCAGCATTCTGTTGCTTAGCCTGCCCCTCTTGTTCATTCATATTCACATTTCACACAGTGGCCATTCTGCTATTAAGACCTCTACTTTGTTATGACTGTCACATTTTAACACTGTACTCCACGTTCTGTGCGCTATTGACAATGGAGGTATAATAAGAACTGCAGATGACACTTAAACATGGCCGCTGCCCGCTGTTCATTTCAATGAAACCTGCTCACGCTTCTAGGGGAATCCCTGGCTCCTTCATAAACTTCACAGATTCTAGCAGACGGGTTTATGAAGCTCCAGATGTGTCAGTGGAATAATGTATCCACTGTTAACATTATGCCCTTTGTATTATTATACTGTTGCTGTACTAGTGCTACATGACAACGTACATGTGTATTATGTTTGTTATGACGTCGCATTGCGAGAGTTGTTGAAATATGAACATATTATACAACAAGATTATTACTGATGTACAGACATGTCAATGTGAACGCAAGCTGTAGGAGGCTAGGAGCAGACTGTCGTGAGGAAAAGCCTGGTGGGGAGAGAGACAGAGACGGGGGGGAGAGAGAGAGAGAGACATAGAATCCCTCCCCTCTAACAAAAGGGTTGAACTGCTTGCTTCCCTGTGACTTCAGTAACTTCCACAGAGTAGTTAACTTTCATTAGTGTGTGTTTTGTGCTCCGTTAATGGACCTGACAGTGGGAACGTGATCGTACAGGAGGTTGTGTCCCTATAGAGTCGTAATGTTGCACTAGGTGAGTATGTTTCATTCAAGTGAATGGTGTCCATGGCAGAGCATGTGAAGCAGTGGAGTGTCACTGTCATACAACCAAACATATTGGTGGTTATGGTGCGTTCAGTTTCATAGTAGTTCAGTAGTGTGTTTTATGTTTATTCTGCTCTGTACATGTTTAATGGGAGTTGTGGAAATACTGTGAGACAAAACACACTTAGGCCATGTTATCTGCTATGGTGCTGATCCACTGACAGTGAAAACTTCAGGGGGCCATATGAGGAGGTGCTGCATGGTCTGAAAATCCCCATTTTGTGAGAGTGGCTTTTGCTCGCCCGACACCAGATCTTAAAATCTATTTAGTATTTACGCATGTGTGGAAATGCTTAAATAGATTAAGATCTGGTGTTGGGGCCACACAGACCATGCAGCACCTCCTCACATGCCCCCTGCTGGAACATCCCTGCACAGCATCGGACTTGGCAGAGTTCAATGAGAAGGGACAGCAATCAGGTGTTCAGCTGTGGCTGAACCACATCTAGCCAAGTGTTGTAACTGACTGTCTTGTGGACACGATAAGAAGAAGAAGTGAAAACTTAATGGTTTCAACATAGCCATCTAGAGTACATTGTGCTTCTTCAGTATGCTGACAAGCTTCATGGAGATTCTAATTTTACTTGCCAGCTCGATTTGGCACCTGCCCACACACAGAGCCAAAAGCTTTTCTTTTTACTTGTACATGCTAATGAAGTTTGCTTGTTTGTTGTTTGTTTCTTTAGATGTGAAGATGGCGTACCCACTTAGAATTTACTCTACTCTACTCTTTGCAGTTGTGTTTCTGCCCTGCTGCACTGGAGGTAAACGTCACTACACTGTATACCAGTGTTGCCATGTCTATATTATTTTGGGCTTGTTACTAAAGTGAACTTGCTGATTTTGGCTTATGTCCTAATGTTGTTATTGGATGTTGAGGACCCGATTACTAAGGTATATGTCATGTTGTGTCGGGGACCCTCCATACAATGTTTCTAAAAATATTCAAAAATATATCTCTAGAACTGCTATTTCAAAATAACTGATCTAAAACTTAGACTAGTCACTTCTTTTGCGCTTGTTCTCATAGACCTGGCCGCTTGTTTCTCTTGCAAAATCTGGCAACACTGCTGGTTATCTGCATTACAACTGCAGTAGCCTCGGAAACCCAGGCGTGTTCGTTTCAAAAGAAAATAAAAAGCCATACCATATACCCAGGGAATGTGGGACTGTGGGAGTGAACCTTGCATTTGTCTGTGCAGAAGGCGAGTCGCTCGGGCGGAAGAGAACAGATATTGAATGAAGCAGCACACAGAGAAAAAAAACATCTGGGCAATGGCCAAGAATTAGGTCAATACACACAGACTGATATAGAGCTCTCCACAGTCAGACAGACTTATAGAGTAGACTACTATCCAACAATCTCTAGTTACTAGAGATTCTTGGGTTGTCAGATGGCTCTCGAGTCATGCGTGAGACAGGATTGAAGATGCCTTTAAACGTTGTTCATGGTCATCAACATGCAAGCCTTTGCTTTTTGTGTCCAATGAACACACCTAGCATCTGTCTACAAATAAATGTATTTACTACTACTATACATTTACTACTACTGCTACTATTGCCTTATTGTTTTATTCTGTATTGTATTTATGTATGCTGCAGGTCTTGTGTGTCCAAGACAAATTTCTCCCCGGGAGACAAAATAAAGTAACCTTGAACCTTGTTAGCTAGTTTATGGTGCTAAATGTTTGAGCCGTCTGTCTCTCTCCAGAAATGCCACAGGCACCCGATAACATGACAGTTATACTCTGACTACTGCTTCAGTGCTACTGCCAATAATACTAAATGAGTAGTTGGGACGAATAACCATAAGTCCATACTAATTAGTAATTATCCATAATGTGGACCCACTTAGAGCTTTAGTGAGTGCAGGGCTCCAGACTAACCTTTTCACAGGTAGCACTGGTGCCACCAGTACGTTGTTCAGACTAGTCATTGGTCCGACAAACGACGACCCACCTCATCCCCTAACCTAACAATAACCGCAAGCACGGGAGCAGACGCTAGTCTGACATGTGGACACACGCCGTGCACATGTCAAGGAAAAGGATTAAGAATTTGGTGGCATTTCACATTGAAAAAGAGCAATTTTTCTTTTACAAAATGTAAAGAATATTATAAGGAATTAATTTGGATAATGGAGATATTTTAAAAGTTGTCACTTTTTCCCAAAGTTTTTATTAAGGTTTGGACTGCATTTAATTTTCTGTGTGTGGAATATAAGTATTGACTTTGAGTGACTTTGTGTTGGGTTGAAATAATTGACAGTGTTTTTACTGGTAGGTTGCTGTTTTTTACACGGTGTCCTTTGAGGAGGGTTTTATGATTCAAACCTTTAATGGTGGAAACCACGACATAAATAAATGGTGCCTGATGTGGGGGCATGATAAGGTCATGTATTAATGCCACTATACAAAGAAAAAAATTGTGCTACCTAATTTGTGGCGGCGCTACCAAATGAAAAGGTAGGTGGCACGGGGACCGCATGTAATTCCGACGGAGCATTAGTCCGACATGCGTCCACATGTCAGACTAGCGTCTGCTTGCGGTTATGGTTAGGTTAAGGGATGAGGTGGGTTGTCGTTTGTCGGACCAATGACTAGTCTGAACAACGTACTGGTGGCACCAGTGCTACCTGTGAAAAAGTTAAGTCTGGAGCCCTGCACTCACTATAGCTCTAAGTGGGCAAAGGACAAAATCTGTTACTGGATAACATGTATTTGTATAATATCGCCCCCATGTGTTCAAAATATGTCCATGTCTCCCACAATGGACTGTTTTGTTTTTATTTTACTTTTTGCTTTGAGAATTCATGCAGTCAGCTATAAGATCTATAGATTTGACAGATACACGCATGTCACATACAGACAGGACTGATTGCAAAACTGCTGACACCATCTTTAAAGCATGCCAGGAAGCTAGACAGTGGATTATTTTAGTTGATTTATATATTGTTGTTCGCAACACACAAATATTAAGTGTGTCTCAGCGTTAAGTGATTTTGCTACATAAATCCGACAATAAATAATTGTCCAATACTGCAATTGTTAATTAAAATATTCTCACCTAAACCTTTAATGTAGTCTGTTATTACACAATTGCATGCATACAAAGTTCCTTTTCTATACTGAACATTTTTATTTGAATAGTGTAAATAGTTAAATAAATGCAGACCTCCCAGGCCCATATATGAGCCTGTTTTTAAACTTCAGTTATTACTTGTTGGTAGCAGAAGCAGAATTGTTTTCACTTGTCCACACATACTGTACAGTACTATGACAAAACACATGTTTTGTTTTGTCTTATCAGGAAACGGTCTGGTAGTGAAAACTTCTGTTGGAGATGATGTTGTTCTACCGTGCGAGGCTGGTAACAACACCGACGCTACGGACCTGTCGTTGCACTGGTCCAGAACGGATTCAAATGAATATGTGCATTTCCGGAGGGATGGGAAGGATGTGATGAATGGTCAGACTCTTACCTACAAGGGAAGAACTTCCCTCTTCAAGGATGAATTGAAGAAAGGCAACGTGTCCCTCAAACTCTCCAGCGTGAAGCAGTCTGATAAAGGAATCTACAAATGCGTCCTTCCTGAATCCCCCCAGGAGGAATTTTTCGTTGAGCTCATTGTTGGTAAGGCAATACATGTTTGTTTTGAATTATCGAGAAGGAATGTTCATCATCTATGAAATTGTACGTATTGTAGCATGTGGCAGCAGCTAGACATTGAGTCAAGAGATCAGATATACTCTTTGTTAGGCCAACTGGTCCAGGTTTATCCCTGCCAGGAATTTTGGAAGGAATTATTATGTGAGCCAGACCTAATTCCCAACATCAGTGTCTGACCTCGTGAATGATCTTGTGGTTAAATGGAAGCAATCACAGGCATTGCTATGGACAGGGCTTAAGTTCTCAGTCCTTGGGACTGATTTCAGTCCTGGGGATTTCATAGGGGTCATTTAATGAGATCAATGCAAATTTGCAAAAAAATCTTTTTCAGTTTTGGGAGTTTTTGGGGCTTTAAGCCCTGGCTAAGCCCTGGCATCCTCCACTATTATTTGAGGGCTTTATGGTAGTTTGAACGTTGCTGCTGCATTCAGCCACAAGGGCATTAGGGCTGTCTGACCCCTGCCATGTATTATACGGAGTAGAGGTTAATGCCGTCGGGTAGGAGGTACGAGGTCCATGCGTGGAAATATGGGTACAAGTACTCCTTTTGTCCCTGTCAATTACACTCCTTAACGGAGTCCTTGCAGAGGGCAGACGGGGTAGAAGGTGTTGCTCTTGTTGAACTAGATATGTTGGCTTTGGTGTTGTATTTGTCATTTATTTATTATGCTGGAGGGTGAAGTATAGGCCTAATGAGTTGTACAAGTCACTGTGTTTTATACTGTATTGTACGTTTACATTGTTCGTATGTGTCCAAGACAAATGTCTCCCCTGGGAGACAAAATAAAGTAACCTTGAACCTTGTTAGCTAGTTTATGGTGCTAAATGTTTGAGCTCTCTGTCTCTCCAGAAACACTACAGGCACCCGATAACGGGTCACTAGACGGACATGGGGACACAAGTGAGTGCATAGATTAAAAATATTGTACAATGTCTTTCTATGAGATTCTGTGTGTATGTCTGCTAATTTGCTGCCCAGAATGGGAGGAATTAAAGTAGGAGATAAATCTGTAATGTTTCCCTCGTCTTCTCCTTTCCTTTCTGCCTGATCTGCATAATGGAGCAGGTGCGCTGCCTTCCACTGATCACTTCTCTGGCTGTGTTGTGGGTGCTTAGCTATAGTTAACACCAACGGGCCAGATTTACCATTGGGCTGGGGTGGGCTGCAGCCCGGGGGCCCCGAGGGGCACTTCTTCTAGTTTTGCTTTTGTTTCTCTTTTTTTAACTAATTTATTAACAAGGTATATAATAAGCTTCAGCCCCTGCCCATAGTTACCTTTTCGGTCAAAAAACGGTATCAAATGTGAACCTTTATTGTGCATGTACAAATGCTGTGCTAAACTAAATGACCAAGTCTCCAAGTAGGCCTATCCTACACCCTTTAAGTCAGTGGTTCTCAAACGTTTTTAAGTCCCAAGGACCCCCAAACTGAATTGTATATTCAACAACACAACTAAAATAACTCTTGTCTCTTCCCACAGGACGTGGCATCACAGGAAATGAATCGACTACTGAGGTGCGTTAATTTAATTTGTATTAGTGTGTGTTATATGGTTAGGTTGCTCTCCAATAATGGACATTCCGTTTCTCTTTTCCACTTGCGGTGGAATGGAGAAAGGAACTGTATAGCTTTAGGAATCTTGCACAAACTATTTTCACCCACTCGTTTGTACCTGGTATAAACCTGTTGTCCTGTGATGACAGTGAAAAATTCAACCTCATTCAGTACAACTGAAAAACAGGGGCAAATGTATCTTTATTGTTTGCCACTTTACGCACATAATTTAGTTAAAAAAACGTATTGTAGCATGTGACAGTTACTAGACGTTGAATCAAGAGGGCAGAGATACTCTTTGGTAACCAACTGGAACCTTGGACTGAATTGGAACACTAAATGTGAGCCAGGCCTAATCCCCAACATCAGTGTCTGACCCCATGAATTCTCATTTCTGCCGTCTGTTTGTCTCTGCTGCTTCATCACAGGCACCCAGTCACAGTCCTCACGTCAGAGATGCTGAAGTCACAAGTGAGTGAATAGATTAAACATATTGCACAATCTTTCTATTAGTACTAAACTTACTAGGCATGTAACAATTCATTCAACTCACTCACAATTCGAATCACAATACGATTTCTTTTTGGTCACGATTCAAATTGGATTGCCATTTAAATTGTCGATTTACAATACAGTACATGCCTATAACTTACTGCATATGGAAACATGCTAAAGTATTACTTTGACTATTGCTACTACCAATAATACTACTAATACTCTGCCTAGTGCTTACACTATTACTACTAGTGTGGGTGTGTGTGTGTGTGTGTGTGTGTGTGTGTGTGTGTGTCTTCTGATCTGCTAATTTGCTGCTTCGTTGACCTCTGATCTTTCCTTCCTTTTGCTGCCCAACATCGGAGGAATTAAAGTAGGAGATAAATCTGTAATGTTTCCCTCGTCTTCGCCTTTCCTTTCTGCCTGATCTGCATAATGGAGCAGGTGCGCTGCCTTCCACTGATCACTTCTCTGGCTGTGTTGTGGGTGCTTAGCTATAGTTAACACCAACAGGGCCAGATTTACCATTGGGCTAGGGTGGGCTGCAGCCCGGGGGCTTTTTTACGACTGGAAAAAAGAAAGAAAAAAGAATATATATATATATATTTTTTCTTTTATGATGAGATTGTAAATTATCACAATCCAATTCAAGTGAGACTTGTGTTTAGTTATTGCATATTTAGTTGTATTATGGTTAAAACATTGAGAGCTTCTGCTCTGCTGTGTCGTGGGGTGCCCACCATGCACAGCGACTAGTCGGTCTGTCTCGCTTTTTGGGGGCTGGGTACCCCAAAATTAAACCAAAATACTTTTTTTCGGCCACACAGCTTCGCAGTGCGGTTAAATTGCACACTGCGCAGCTGAGGGGGGCCCTGGAATTTTGTCTAGCCCGGGGGCCCCTGGACTACTGTAAATCCGGCCCTGAACACCAGTGGTGAACGGCACGGGTGCTGAGCTATAGTCAACACCAGTGCTGGACGCGTCCCCGTTTCTCCTACCCGATTTCACACCAGTGAGGAGTGGGAGGCCTGTATGCAGATTCAAACACCCTGCCTTATTGACTACAGCAAACAACCTTTACAATTGGTTTAGTCGCCTTAGGTTCAAGATTCAGAACTTGTGATATGCTATTGGCTGTTTGTATTCTTTTTGGAAAAATATAAAAAGATATTCATGGAAATTATTATTATTATTTTACTTGTATTGACCCTATATAAACAATTTAAGGTTTTTCCCACTCAAATGGTACCTTGTCAGATAATCCCCACATAGCCTTTTTTGCGTATCTGACGAGGTACCATTTGAGTGGGCAAAACCTTACATTTACAAAATTATACAAAATTGTTTATAGGGTCAATATAAGTAAAATAATTCAGTATCTTTTTATATTTTTCCAAAAAGAATACAAACAGCCAATAGCATATTTATTACAAGTTATGAATCTTGAACCAAAGGCGACTAAACCAATTGTAAAGGTTGTTTGTGTTGTAGTAAATAAGGCACTAAAGGCAGTACAGGGTGTTTAAATCTGCATACAGGGCGTGTATAGGTTGAAAAGGGGTTTAGTCATCCTTTAAGTATTGTTTTTTTATTATCTGTACTTTACTTGAGTAATGAGTATCAGTGTATTTTTATACGTATTACCTTACTACATTTCAAAGACAAAAACAATTACTTTTTCATTTCTGTTCTATTTTCTTTAAGCATGTACTTTTGAATAAAAGGCTACTGCAGTACTTAAACTCAAGTACAAATATCTATATAAGTATCTATATTATATATTTGACTCAAGTACTGGGGTTCAGTACTTTGTCCACCAATGGGCAACACTAAACTTAAAAACATGTGTGTGTGTGTGTGTGTGTGTGTGTGTGTGTGTGTGTGTGTGTGTGTGTGTGTGTGTGTGTGTGTGTGTGTGTGTGTGTGTGTGTGTGTGTGTGTGTGTGTGTGTGTGTGTGTGTGTGTGTGTGTGTGTGAGATTGTAACTGGGTTTTGTGTATCATATTTAGTGGTGAAAAGAAATCACTGGTCTATTACATCTGATGATTGAGTTGTATTAAATAGTTAATGATGTGAGGAGGCTCCAAAACTGTGGAATGCACTTCCCATTGCAGTCAGAACTGCAGCATCACTCCCAATCTTCCGCCGTAGTCTGAAAACCCACCTTTTTAGACTCCATCATGGCCCATAGCACTTACCCTACCCCCTTAGATAGCATTTCTGTAGACTTAGATAGCATCTGATACAGACTTATAGCATGTTATGTAGACGACACTATAATTGCATTGTATATAGTCATAGCACGCCATAGTACATATGTATAGCATAGTAGTATATAGTTTATATGTATAGTCTCATAATATAGATATTCCACTGTTACTTTCTTAGCTTACGCATATTTTATGATAAATGCTTTTGTGATGTATTCCCATGCTTTTGTTCTTGATTATTGTAAATCGCTCTGGATTAAGAGCGTCTGCTAAATGCCTACATTGTAAATTGAACCTCTGTTCTTCATCTTTCACTTCTCTCTTCCACCCTTTTCTCATTCTATCTGTAATGTTTTCTCCAGTTGGTATTTCTGCAGGTGCTCTTGTTCTCATCATCATCACCACCGCCCTCATCGTCGGCTTCATCGGTGACCTGGTTTATAAAAAGAAACACAGCTTTCTGGCTAGGTACACGTTTTATTCCATTCATTTTCACACCAATCAATCAGACTCTGAGCATAATGGCACTGCATTCTGCTGCAGTTCAATACGATCTGTCCCCGTTCATTCTCTCACTCTCTGTCCGTCTTTCTGCCCCCCCCCCCCCCCCCCCCCCCCTTTTTGTCCAGGTCAATTCATAAATCCTTAGGTCTCATGAATGGAGGCCCCCGTCCTGAGAATGGAGACGCCGTGGCCGAGGTCGAACGTCAACCTCTGAATTTGGTTGAGGCTCCATCTGCTCACATTAATCCAGCTGCACTTGTGTAGTTAACACGGTCGTGACGGAACGTCAGTTGTACTGCTGAGATATGGGTATGACGCACTGTCTGTTGTCCCGCCTCGACACCGGGGGGGCAGCGTGCGAGAGAGAGAGGCCTTTTCAAAAGCGACTATACGTGCGTGTGTCTGCCTTTTGAGGGCGAAGTCACCTAGACATGAAAAATACATCATGTAGTGACGGGCTGATTGAAAAGATACCAAATGTTTGTTTGTTTGATGTCTCAGGAACACCGTTAAACGTTGTTATTCTCTCTAACTCTGAGAAGTTATTCATGAGAAGTTATTCCTGTTCTGTTCAGATTCTCTTATCTCTCAAGTAAGTCCCTATATGGACTCACTTTATCAGCCATCAGCTGATATTTTCAGCAGATTTGTATTGTTTTTAGCATTATTGGTGTTATACAGTATACTGTATTTTTGACTTACCAATTCATAAGCGCTTTGTCGTATCCTTTATTGGTTGGTAAAAATCCAACTGCTTCAACAGTTCATATGAATCTAGATTGTATTATGTTTCGTATTAGTTCATGCATTGAAGGAAACAACGAGGTCAGTCCGTTGCTCTCTCCAGGTCGGCGGCGGGAGTGTTACCGCTGTCTCCGTTTTAATTGACCATCGACATGTAAATAAGGCATATATAATACACAGACCGAAATAGTCTAAATAGCATTTCATTAACCTATAGCTTTATGTCTGAGTCCTGTAATCCACACAACAGCCTTACACATACAAAGTTTTGTGGCATTATGGCCTTCATTAGGTGAGGGCTACTTTCGGGGGCAATGCCGTTGTGTAGTTTATTAATTAAAGTGACCAACTGGATGTGCACATCCTGCACTTTTGAACCGTGTGCTGTAATGCCCACCTGCTGTACAGTGTTTTAGCTTTATTTATTTATTTTAACGACAGAAAAACAGTGGTCATGATTTTTACACTGTTAACTGTTGGCAATCTGCCTCCCCCCGACTTAGGCCCCCTGTCTCCATATGTGAAGTCCAATGCAAGAAACCTTGGTATAATTATGGATAGTGATTTTAAATTTGATAAGCAGATTAATGCTGTTCTAAAATCCTCCTCCTTCCAACCACGGCTTTTATCCTGTCTTTTAGTCATTTTGAACAAGTGATGCATGCCTTTAGGTTTAAGTTTATTTATTTAGCACATAGTATAAAAAATAGACGATACATATCAAAGAACAAAAATACAATGCAAGGAAAGGAAGAAGCCAGCTGGCTTATTTGGAATCCTTTCCTGTAGGGAAGAGGTAATTGATTAAGCAATAAGCAGATTAAAAGTTCATTAAGAACAATACAAAAGACTACAAGTTGGCAAAGGGAGCAGCTGTGCAATAAATAAATAAAATCACAGACTGCACAAAAAGGGGAAATAAACAATACAACAACAAACGGAAGAAATAAGATATTTCTTTAGATGTTTCTTGAATATTGGCAGGGATAATGAGGATTTAAGTGAAGCATCTAGGGAATTCCATAAATGATTGATGTTTGGAAGTGCGACAATCCTTTTATTATTACTTGCCTCGACTACTGCAATGCCCTCTATGCTGGCATCACCCAAGTCTCCCTCTCTCGTCTACAATTAGTACAAAATTCTGCTGCTCTACTTTTAACTTATAACTGTATTTAACTTTTTATTTATTTTTATCCAACGATTTTGTAACCCATTTTTCACCCCTGTGTCAATTATCTAATGTGATCCTGGGCTCTGCACACCCTCCAACAACCTAGTCCCCATATATGGGGGACATGGGAAGAGTAACGGACTTGAAGTTGTGTCCAAGTTGCTCCTTTACACCTGACAGGGGGGAATTTCCCCGGCCGGACATAGCGCGTGGAAGGAACACGTTATTCCAACCAGTTCCTTTCCCCTCCATCATTCGCCAACCCCGCCTCGATATTTAACTTTTAACCCAGAAACACGAACACATCACCCCCATGTTGGCCTCACTACGCTGGCTCCCAGTATGTTTTAGGATCCATTTTAAGATTTAATGTTTTGTTTTTAAATCTTTTAATGGGTCAGTGCCAATATATATCTCTGAGCTACTAAATGTCCCTTCCAGAGCACTGAGGTCAGCTGGCCAATTGCTGGTTGTCGTCCCTAACGGCCGGGCTACACCAGGCTTTTCGCGCACAAAACCCTAAAACGCGAACCCCGCGTACGCGCACTTAAAAATAGGACTGGACCTAAATTTCCGCGTGCGCGTATTCGCGCACTGAAATCCTGGTGTAGCTTGGCTGTAAGAGTAGGCTTAAGTTAAGCAAAGGTGGCCTTGCCAGGTCATTGCTCCAAAACCGTGGAACCAGCTACCCAACCATGTCCGGCTGGCTCCAACATTATCTGCTTTTAAAAACCCATCTTAAAACTCATTTTTATTCTTTGGCTTTTAAACCCTGATTGATTGTGTATTTATTTGTATTGTATGTTCACCTTGTGTTGCATTGTGTTTATCTATTGTTATGCCTATATACTGTACAGCACTTTGGTCAACTCTGTTGTTTTTAAATGTGCTTTAAAAATAAAGTTTGCTTGATTTCCCAAATGATGTGAATTCATGTGAAGCCACAGTACAAAGCCAATGCTGTAAATCTATAGTGTAGAAGGGAGGTGGCTGACCAAATGCAGAGTCACATGTCACGTCCAGTTTACCGAGTATAGAGGGTTTAAGCGGTTAAACAGTCAACTACTGTAAGTATTCTGATCCATTTTTGAGAGACAATTCAAAGGCACTCGGGTCAAAGTTCTACAAATTGGTGGTTGATATTGTAATTAGGCTTGGATATTCGAGTCCTGGTCAAAAGGGAACAATATCGACCGACTAATGTGGACATACTGTACTGTAGTGTAGGGCAGCAGTGACTTGATTGAAATATTTATTAACAGTTTGCAGAATTACAGTACATTTCAAGCACAACTCAATACTAACAGACTGTTAACTGAGTGGACGACCCAATAAAGCATTACACTTGTTTACAAGAGGGTCCACCTTGTTCAAGTCATCAAAACATTTAGAGACGTACAAATAAGACACTTCTATATAGCCAAAGAACAGAACAGGAATTCATCATAAAGGAGGTAAAAAGTGAAAAGAAACATACAGTAAGGGGGGGGGGGGGGATTCCGATTTTACGGGGGCCAGTTTCGAATTAGGTGCCCTTTGAGAGCGGTTTTGAACTCGGCTGTCTTGATCCTCTGCTCGTCCAGGTTTCATGTCGCACCTGCGCAACACTGAACCTCTTGAAAAACAAGACGAAAATCACTCCGAGACTCGAATGGGGTTTCTAGGTGTAAGTATGTAGGACTAGTAGCATGCCAAAGTTTGTGCTATTGCCATTGAGAATGCATTGGGCGTTTAAGTTTCAAAGTAAAAAGTTCCAGCATGTGTGCCCACAGTAAGCTGAATTATAAAAAGTGTGAATGGAGTTTCTAGGTGAAAGTGATCATTTTCTTTACCAACTGCACTATCACTACCGTAGCCTGACTGAGTGAGATTTCCGGGCGCTTTTATCTTCTAATTTCTTCAAAGTAAAGTTTCAGAGTAAAGACCAAAGTGGGATTTGAACCCACAACATCTGGATCATGTCAACAGCCACTTAACACATTGAGCTACCAGGCTGTCTGTGTTCTCTCATGGTTTCTCCTCTGATAAGATCTGAAGGACTAATAATGAAATGCCCCACCTTAATTGTAATAAATGGATATATTTATAGCAGCACTACTACTAGCAGTTTGTAAGTTTGCTTACTTGTTTAACAAAGCAATAGCAACCATCCACACATGTATAAACACAGGGGGGGGGGGGTCTCTGCTAGGGTCTTGACTGTAGTACTTTGTATAGGAGAGACAGAGTTTAATTCAAAGCAAAGACGAGGATGGCACGTCCTCGCCGGACATGCTTGCAGAGACTCTTGGGTAATGAAGTTGGCTGCCATGTTATTTGTGTCCAAAGTGGCCACTGACACCCCAAACTACATACAGTAGTGATGCTTTAATGCCAGAGGGAAAGCTCCGTTTCTCAGCTTCACTTTACTTCCCACAGAGAATACGTCCCTTTACCAACTCGCCCCGGGCGTACAGCCGGCGGAACTGCGCGGCCTGGTAATATTCCTAAAGTATCCCTAAGTAAATAATGCTTAAACGGTTAAACCTAACCTTAACCCCAGTAAAACTATGCCTTAACCTAAACTTAACCCCAGTAAAACTATGCCTAACCCTAATGTGCAGGCCGGGTGAGTGATGACGAGTAGGGTGCGCGTGTCTCTGGCGGCCACTTGAACTTCAGTGTCGCCAGAAGAGAGCTAGACCAAACACTTCTGTGAGGAGGCTGCAGCAGGCCGAGTTACTCGCAACGAGAGAGAGAGTTGTTTTTTATTTCTAACCTTATTCTCAGTAAAACAAAATAAAGAATACTTGAACCGTGGCACCAAGCCGTTCATTCATATAGAACAGTTTCTATAATCAGCCTTTATTTATACCTCGTCTCTAACTCCCGCTCAGTGTGTCTATAGACGTGTGACACATATGGACAGAGTCCCTTAAATACACCCTGCTTCAGACTCCACTGAACTATAATGGCTGATTCACTGTGGTTTACCACATGTGCAAAGAATTTAGCTCTGCAAATGCACTTCCTTTTGCCCAGACTACACTGTCAAACAGTCGTTAGGCTGGTCAATCAGACATCATTCATTTCATGGTCACCTTATTTACGCACATTTTACTGATCATTGATTCTATTCCCTGGTATGACCTTAACCCATTCTGGGCGGGAACCCCTCTTGGTGTTTAATAAAAATATTATACTTTAGCTATTGAAAAATAGCAGATCTACAAGCTAGCTAATAGATAGCTTGTAGGTCTGCTATTTTTGAAAGAATCGTGAAAATGTGACACAAATCTTCCCTGGAACAACATATTTTCAGATGGGGGGGGGGGGGGGTCGGGGCGGCCAAATACATATAATTCTGGGGGTCCTTGACATGAAACAATTTGAGAACCACTGACATAGAAACACAGGGTTTTCAGAAAACTGTCACGATTTAGAAGACATTTGTAGAATCGGTCTCGGTCGAAATGGGTTAATGGTGATTTCCCCTTTATTCTCCTTTTTAAGTTCTTGTATTAGTCTCTGGGTTATTGTGGGGTACAGATCCAGGCCTTCTCATGCCATACCGCATCAGTATATCAGCTTGTACAACACACAAGTAATTAATACAGAGAACACACAAGTAATTAATACAGAGAACTAAAAGTCAGCAGTATGAATATATACGTCATACCTTCTGTATTGCATTGTATGCAGCAGGAAGGAAGGGAGTGAATAAACATATTGGTTTTAACCTCCACTTCTCTGTTTAGTTGGTGTGTGTTGTTGATCTGTTGTCAGTAGTGTCTAGATGACTGTTAATGTAGACACACTGGACTGGACAGACCATCTCTAGACAAGTGAGTATGTCTGAATTATACCTCACCGTAACTTAGCAGCAATGATACTTTAGCTGATATAATCACTGACAGGATTGTATCTTATATACTGATACATATTTGACAAACTAAATAAAAAAGACTAAGATAGTTCCTACAGTCCCTGCCATGTCATTCCTGCATCCGTCACACTGGCACTATGACTTTCTTTATGTATGTTGTTTTTAGCAGCACATTATGATTTTAGTTGTAGTCATATAGTCTCTTGAATATATGCATTTAGTTTTAGTCACATTAACTAAATGTGACTAAACATCATAAGATTTTAGTCGGCTAAATCTACAGTTTATTTAGTCGAACAAAATTTATTTTGGCGGGCCTTGATGCCGTCGTAACTGATCTACTGGTGCCGTCGTAGCTGAACTACAAGGTCACAACGCGTCACAGCCTGCGTTGTGAGCTTGTAGATCGGCTATTTTCAGCATGCAACTATACTGGATGTCTTGTCCACTAGTCCCTTCCTAACATTTTATAGTCTAGTTTGTATCTGTTGACGAAATTGTCAGTATATTTAGTCTTATAGTTTTAGTCATCATAGCTTAGTTTTTATTTAGTTTCCATTTAGTTTTCGTCAGTGGAAAAAGGTAGTCGACGAACATTTTCCGTCCGAAATCAAAACTAAATCAACACTGTATGATATTCATACTATTTCTGTATTTTATAGTAAATGCTATATTGCTTGGCTATTAGACATGTACTGTACCATTTCACTAGCATTGGTGAGACTTGGTAAAATATGTATTATTTACTATCTTATATCTTATTACAGAACAGAGAGTACAGTAGTTTAACAGTAACTAGTTGGTTGTTTTCATTGCAGTTTGATGCTGTGGGTCAGTTTTCACCTCAAGATACCATGATGTTTCTAAAGAAGATCAGTGTGATCCTGGACATTCTGCTCTTGGTACCTGGTGAGGACAGTTTGAAATGGTTTCAACACATAGTTGGTTACGTACAGATAAATGTATGAAATATTTAGTTAAATATTACCTGATATGATGAAAAAATCACACCCGTGTGAACTGAGTGGTGCAACTCCCCTCTCCCCCTGCCCCCCCCCTCCTCTCTGTAATTAGCAGGCAACAGTAACTCTCTCTCTCTGTTTCTGCCCCTAGTGGTACTCTAAACAGTGGGACATACTGTAGTCAGTCACATAGCCACATAGGTTAGGACATTGCTGTTCCTTATTATTTTTTGTTGTCTTGTACAGGTGTCTGTAGTGGTCCGTGGGGAGTGACCTACACCAGTCCACCTCCATGTGTCCTCAGAGGATCATCAGTAAATATTGGATGTTCATATGACTACCCAGATCATCAGGCTGTCACTGAAACAAGGTGGTACAAGAACGAGAACAAGGACGAAGAATTCCTTCTCCGTGGCTCTGAACCTCGAGGTCGTTTTCAATACATTGGTGATAAACGCCACGATTGCACCCTGAGGATCAATAACATAGAAGACAGTGATATGGGAAGTTATTACTTCAGGTTTCAGACAACAGATAATCGGTGGGGGTCCAGTGACAATAGCTACACACTATCTCTATCTCTGTCCGGTAAATAACAGTACCGTTTTAATCTTTCATGAAATCAAAATCAAATCTTTCCTGACCATCTCACCAACTGATGTCCATCTTGTTTTTATTCTTCTGATCAGGACTGACTGCACAGCTGAAGAATGGGAACACTGTGTCAGAGGGGGGAGAGGTGATACTCTACTGTGAATTATCTTGTGAACCACGTCCACCACTTGTCTGGTTTAAAGATGGACAACGAGTACCCGACCCAAAATTCCCTGCCAAAATCCAGGATGCTGGGGGTTACCAGTGTGCTGTTGAAGGACAAGAGACATGGAAGTCTGCTGCTGTGAGGTTGGATGTGCAGTGTGAGTATATATGAGTTCATGTGAGCTCTTAAGTCTTTCTCTGTCTGACTCTGTTTCTCTCTGTTCCATTCTGTGTTTAATGCATTCAATTAATAAATACAACAGCACATTCAAAGAAGAATCATATTCAATGAAAGCTGTGAGCAGTGTCCCCTCATTCGTACCTTTATCCACGACAGGATGCATAGTATCCACTGTGCTGTTTCTTCACAGCAACATGATTCCAAACATAGTTTGTAAAAGTACAACTTACAGGCCATTCTAGCTATGACTATGGTTCATGTTGCCAGTAGTTGAACGAAATATTGACACCTAAATGTGTTCAAGGCTTAGATATCAAATGAGAAATTTGGGGCTGACCTAAACATTCTAGTTGCAAAGTATCCCGTTTCTTCACAAAACGTGGAAAATGGTCGCTGGTGCGTGCGATACAAACTCACGAATTCGATCGCTTTTCATTAGTTCAGTATTTTATTTACACTGGGGTTAGTTTGAAATGGATCTGATTATCCTCTCTATTATATTCTTTCTCCAACAGATGGTCCCCAGGATGTGGTTTTGTCAGTAATTCCACAAGGAGATGTTGTCAAAGGAAACTCAGTCACTTTGAGCTGCAGCAGCACTGGATCAAAACCACCCATCCACAGATACATCGTTCTCAAACACAACACTGTAGTGGCACAGAATGAGATGTTTACCATCTCTAACATCCAACCCAGTGACAGTGGAACATACTCCTGTCAGGCAAAGAACAACATCGCTACAGTCAATTCACCTGGAGTCACTCTGAATGTTCACTGTGAGGTTTTCATTTCATTAAGATCAAAAGGATATGGCATTATTTGTTAGATTCAAAAGCATTAATTATTATTGTCATTGTTCATAACAAGAACATAAAATGTTGTAACCTATATTTGTGTAAACAGAGCTTAATATTCCTCCACAGACCCTCCAGAAAACACTTTAGTGTCAGTGAATCCACCAGGAGAAGTGGTTGAGGGCAGCCCAGTGACTCTGACCTGCAGCTGTGAGGCCAACCCTCCAGTACCAGTAGACACCTACACCTGGTACAGAGACGGAGGAAGCACAGCTATCTCCACTGGTCCTCAGCTGGTGAAGGACAGCGTGTCTCGTGCAGACTCCGGACAGTACACCTGTCGGGGGACAAACAAACATGGATCCCAGACGTCGTCACCTCATTCCATTGATGTTCTCTGTAAGTAAAGAGAGATACAGAAAGAAAATGTCATGTAGTCCAATGTCAATATTTATTTATATAACAATATCCTAACTATATGGTCAAAATATATTTGTCTTTCGTCTTTTTGACGTTTATATCAGTGTTGATTTCGTCGACTAAAACAAAGACGATTCTTTTTTTCGTCGACTACCCTTTTTCACTGACGAAAACTAAATGAAAACTATAAGCTATGATGACTAAAACTAAGACTAAATATATTGACAATTTCGTCAACAAATAAAAACTAGATTAAAATGTTAGGAAGGGACTAGTGGACAAGATATCTAGTATAAGTTATTTTGTACTTGGTTAGCCGATCTACAAGCTCACAACGTGCTTGTAGATCTGCTATTTTTTAGCAAGTGTAAAAACGGTCATTACGACGACATCAAGGCCCACCAGAATACATTTTAGTCGACTAAATCAACTGTAGAAAACTAGACTAACACTAAGACATTCCAGGTGACTAACATGTGACTAAAGCTAAGCTAAAACTATTCAAGAGACTATAACTAAAACTAAAACAGAAATTTGCTGCAAAAAAAACAACATCCAGATGCGCCACAACATCGCTACAGTCACTTCACCTGAGTCACTCTGAATGTTCACTGTGAGGTTTTCATTTCATTAAGATCAAAATGATATGGCATTATTTGCTTGATTCAAAAGCATTAATTATTATTGTCATTGTTCATACCAAGAACATAAAATGTTGTAACCTATATTTGTGTAAACAGAGCTTAATATTCCTCCACAGACCCTCCAGAAAACACTTCAGTGTCAGTGAATCCACCAGGAGAAGTGGTTGAGGGCAGCACAGTGACTCTGACCTGCAGCTGTGAGGCCAACCCTCCAGTAGACGACTACACCTGGTACAAGAGCACTGGTTCCAGCTCCCCGTTGGTCCAGGTAGGGTCAGGACCGGTGTTGCTTCTGGCCTCTCTGCAGTCCTCCCACGCTGGACTGTATGTCTGTCACACCAGGAACTCACTGGGAGGAGGAAGCAGCTCTACCGAGGTGCTGCTGCGAGGGGTCACAAGTGAGTAGACAGAGGACCGTGCGTGTGACCATGTGTGCATGAGTGTGTGTACGGTTGTAATGCACGTAACGAGAACCGTTTGCCCCACCGGCTTCACATTCGACACACGCATTCTACACCCGCACAGCTAGTGCAGTGCCCGGTATCGAGTCGGGCGGACCCACGGTTCTCCAGAACCACCACAAAAGGCTCTGGTCAGGCTCTGCCAGTGGGCCTAATCAGCCTAAGTCCTGTAAAACCTGTGCAATTCCCAGCCTCTGCCTCAGCCAATTGATTGCCATGGCAACTTTTCACAGTCAGTTTACAACGGGTATTATTATTTCCCAAGTTGCATCGTTCTCAAGTAGGCCGGTGGCCGACGGGACGTACAGGTCTAGTAGTAAGAATAATTGTAATAACATGTACTTTACAGTCTGTGTAACCAGACAACTAAGGTCACATTCCCACCTAATACTTTGGTAGACTCGATGCAAATGGGCGGAGAAGTTGGGATTCCTGCACATGTGTGTGTGTTTGTGTGTGTGTGTGTGTGTGTGTGTGTGTGTGTGTGTGTGTGTGTGTGTGTGCGTGCGTGCACGTGTGCATACGTGCGTGTATACCAGTATATGTAGTGTGTGATTTTCAATGATGCACCCTCCCTACTTTTAGCATAAATTCAAATTATTGAAATGAATTGAATTGAAATGACTGACATTAAAATAGATTCACAGCTCTTAATGTGCGTCTAAGAGGAATATGTGTCTCATTATTCTGCTGCAGACAACAACCATCCGGACACTCCATATTTCTACGCTTTCTACGCACTTCTCTCAGTTGGAATCTCCATCTTTCTGCTGATCCTGGGCCTGTGTCTCTGGAAGAAGTGCAAAGGTATGTCATTAATGTCCAGGCAGCCATTTAGAGAAGCAGTAAAGGCTTCCCATACACAAGGAATAATCAATGGGGAGCAGGTCATTATTGAGAAATAAACCCTGACATGGTGATTATTAGACCCCAACGCGAAACAACCTTGATGTAAATGTATGCCCAAAGTTAGCAGAAATGTCCACATGCTTTCAGCTTGTAGGAATTATGAAATAAGTAAGTAAGCCTTGCCGAGCCATGAGGCCCATAGGGGCAAGAGCCTACCTCCTGTTACTGTAGCATGAGGCAGCTTGATGTACAAGTACACCCCCTGGACATGACGCTAGTATGTCGCAGGTATTTACCCCCAATCCAACCCTTGATGCTGAGTGTCAAGCAGGGAGGCACTGGGTCGCATTTCTCAGAGTCTTTGGTATGGCCCGGCCGGGGATCGAACTGACCTCCCAGTCTCAGGGTGGAAACTCTAAACACAAGGCCACTGAGTTGATAGAATAATTATGAAATGCATCACATTATTTGGGTATCAGTGAGCAGAATATTCAAGGACTACAACTGATACAGAACGCATGCAGCTGCCAGGCTCCTGGCTCACAAAAACAGAAGTGAGCTCATTACAGCAGTCCTAGCAGCCCTTGGCCTTCACTATACCCGTGGGTTTCAGAATAGATTTTAAGATATAGCTGCTTGTTTTTAAAACCCTAAATGGTCAGGCTCCTGCTTACATATCTGTGATCTTTAAGCCGTTCGGCTGTGAGCAATGTGAAGCATTAAAGATGTAAACTACTTACTGAATGTGGCCTTTGTTTCCTCTTTTGTTTCTTAACAGATCGATGTTGTGTCAAGTAAGTAAAGCATTAATTGATCTTTGTATGTCGGACATGACTTTAGATTCCATACTCATACATACTGTGTGTGTGTGTGTGTGTGTGTGTGTGTGTGTGTGTGTGTGTGTGTGTGTGTGTGTGTGTGTGTGTGTGTGTGTGTGAGGGTGTGTGTGTGTGTGTGTGTGTGTGTGTGTGTGTGTGTGTGTGTGTGTGTTAGGGTGTGTGTGTGTGTGTGTGTGTATATATATATTTATTTTGTATTTATTCTTTTCCCCTTCCTTACAGACCCCTTCAGCCTCAGGGAACCAATCAGGGCTCAGCTGGACACCAGCAGACCAATCAAAGTGGGTCTTCTGATGACACGTACTGCCCACTGCAACACGGTCAGTCTTTGAACCAATCATGTTGCTTATTAAGAACACGTCTCAATAGGTTTAAATTAAAATACTTTAATGTAAAACATTAGCTGGCAATAAGTCCATCACCGTAATGTTTGAAATCAAATTAAAAATATACAATTGGTCCACTTAGGCACCACGAGCGTCTATGACGTACTGGATCGATCTCATCACGTTCCAATGGGTACAGTATACTGTTTAAATATATTATCATGTCATACTGTTATTCATTGTTGATCAAATTGCCAGTAAACAGATAATCACTATATTATGATTTATTAAGCTGGAATGAGAATTTAACTCAATGAAGTCTGGCAACCAATTGAGAGATAAAAACAGTTCACATTCATCAAACTGTTGGCCCACATTCTGCAAAGCTTCTAATCAGATGATTTCAACTCATGTTTCAGTCACATGCTCATCAAGACCTCAACCTGCAGCTGATGCACTTTATGCAAATGTCAGAAACATCAAAGAATCAACATAAGATGAAACTCTTTGATAATGGAAGTGGAGGTAATGCTGAGTGTATTTTATTTGCATGTCTCATTTAGTCAATTCCCTCCATCTTTTGGCACCTGCTCTTTTGCGTAAGTGCCCCCCCCCCCCCCCCCCCAAAAAAAAAACAAAAAAAACAAATGCCATGTTGTAAAAATAGCTGTTATCAATATTATATATTTTAATGTTTACATTGTCTTTTTTTGGGCCTCTGCCCTCTCAGTGCTCTCTGGGACAGAGTCACATAGACCAGAGAATCACAAGTAGATAGAAGACACCTCTTAACTCACACCTGATGGTGGCATTAGCCTAACGGTGGTGTGATACTAGCGAGTTGTTTTTATATCACCTGCTGTTCATGGCCACTATAGTTTCTCATGGTCTAGATCTAGTTGACATTGACTGGTTAATGTTGGTGTGATGTTTGCCAACTTGATGTTCTCATAGTACTTGATGTATTACATTTCAAATGTATGCATGAGACTTGCACCTGATTGGACATTGTTGCATTGTTGTTTATTACGTGGCACAACAGGTGCAATCCCTTTTCTGTGAATTTCCACATCTTGTGACTGCTTGTAATTGTATTAATTTAGCGTCTGTTATCCTCATATTATGTCACTACAAGTCTAATTGATATCGCACTGTAGTTAAATAAAATGGTTATAATAATGTGGTGCATTTGTATGTGACTTTGTTATATTAATCAGTATTAAACAGGAGGTGCAGCTGGCCCTTGGTTTGGACACCCCTGGTCTAGACTAGAGGAACACAACTGCCTGACGTCACGTCACAGGCTCCATTCCCCTTCCTGAACGTCTCACCCCGTCTCTCTCCCTTTGTCCTGTTCATCTCTAGTGTTCGCTATCAATTAAAAGGCAGAAAAGCCCCCCAAAATATCTTTTAAAAAATTAAATAAACTACTGCGACATAGTAGAATGTGCCTCACATTTTTAAGGTTTTGTTCAGAGATTAGACGGCCAATACTGTCAATATAGCATTGTCTTTTGTTACTCAACTCCTACCTCAACATCTCCATCTTCAAATGAGTCCAGTACAGTGACTCTGCTCGGTCCATGGCTGAGTGTGTATGAACTTTTAACTTATTCTATATAAAAACCGCAAAGGAGTTGCAGGCAGGAACTGTTCTGCTTATGAGCAGATTAAGTACAGTATGTATGATGTGCATATAGACATGGGATGCATATACTGTAGTAGTTACCGCAATTTATGTTTTGTTTCTTTGTACAATGAAAAGTACTTCCTATAGTTTTACTTTTGATTCCATAACCACTGATTGATTGATTGATTGAATACTGTATCAACACGATTACTGACAGTAGTAGGTTTAAACCCTATAATTAACACCAGATGCTTTTGATACTTACATGTTTAAAGGGAGCTTAACTGTCTTCCTGCCCTCAACTTATCTTAACCGCAGTGCATATTTATCTGAACAGTACAGCACAGCACAGCACAGTACAGTACAGTACAGTACAGTACAGTACAGTACAGTACAGTACAGTACAGTACAGTACAGTACAGTACAGTACAGTACAGTAATCCCAGAGGTGACATTACTTCTTTGCATTGACCCAGCAGTGTGCTGCTCCAAGTGACCACATGGGGGAGCAGTTGGGCATAAAGTGTGTTGAGAGCAATGCATTGTGACTTGTATGACATATTTGTCATAGTGCTTTTAACAGTTGACTGTTTACAATGCCAGCATTGTTTTCATCAAAAAATAAATGAAATAAAAATTGTGTAAAGCGCTTTCATCCAAATTCCCCCACACATTCATAACACCGGTGGGGTGGAAGAAACCACACAAGGCACAGTGAGGCAGCAACCTGCACATCGGGAGGGGTTCAGCGTCTTGCTCAAGGACACTAATTGGACACTAACTCTGGAGGAGCCCGGCCCTGGAATCGAACTAGGAAACCTTCCATCCTTGCGGTTCCCATCCGTCTGCTCTACCAGCCTCTCTACCCCTGAGCACAGGCTGCCACCCTTTCAAATAAATACACAATTTATTTTTTATTATGGTTTTGAACAGCAACGTCTTGGAGGCAACAGATAGCTCTGAGCTTTCGCGGTAACTGCGATTGTTTTGGATAGAAGTGAGAGGGAGCAGTCATTTAGAAGTAGCATGTTTTGGGACCTGTTTGGGGCATTTTGCAACCTGTTGATGCAGATCAGCTGTTTTGAGCACATCGCAGCCACAGAGCCACTTCACTGACGCTCTCCCTCTCTGAGAACCACTGCAGTAGCCTACCTTAGTGCCAAGACACATGTGGTATATTCTCACACAGAGAGGTTGAATTATCTCCCGACAATGACCAATGTGTTGTTTTATAATGTCATTTATATTGTATGCCGTTATAATGTTTAGAAAGGCTTTATTTTTTGAAAGACTTAAGGACCCTTACATGGAAATGCCTTCTTGTTCAGAAGAGGCCACTGTGACATTTGACCTAGTTAAGGCAGGTGTGTGAGTTTGATGATTGCACTGGATAGTAATCAGCTGTGTGGGCTTGCAAACATCATTTGTGTTAGAAGCAGCACAGAGAGTGCACCCACTCCTTCTCTGTGCAACAATTAAATGTGATGCTTTTCCTTTCTAACTTCTACAAATCTTCACCATGAGGCAATGCTGTAAGTTGGAATTCATTGGAATGTATTGTATTTCATGATTGTGTACTTGTGAACGTCAATTTCTTACATAATTTAGTTAATGTTAAAAAAAAAAGATTTCATGGTAATTTTGGATTAAAAAAGGATTGTATTTACAACTTAAGCTACTGTAAAATTAAGAACAGGACAACTGCACTCATACATGTTGTATTGTATTTTACGTTTGTTTCAGTTTTTACTCCATGACTTGTAAAGATGAAGAATCTACAGTAAAGAACAATCTTACGTCACAATTCTGTCGTTCTTTTTATGGGAAGTGGAGTTTAGCTCGCTGTTGAGCTGAAGTTCAGCATACACTTTGGCAGGAACAGTACAACCAACTATAGGCAGACATTATTTATCCCTTCCATGTTAGGTATGTTAGTTAGACCAGTGGTTCCCAAACCTTTTCATGTCAAGGACCCCCAAATTGACACTATAATTAGCCCATTTGAAAAGATATGCCAGGGACCTCTCATAAGAGAATATTTTACACAGCTCTAACAGTGATTCTCAACCCGTTTAATTTCAAGGACCCCCCAGTTTGACATGCATTAGACTACGGACCCCCATTTAATGGCATTTCTATCTCTGAGACCCCAATTTATATTGTACAGTAAAATCTATGTTAGTTTAACTCTGAGAGTGTACAAATGGACCCTAAAACGGGTCCATTAGGTTCCGTTTGTACACTCACTTTGTTACAGACCCATAAGGGTCCATTTGGTTCCAAACTATCATGCTAGAACTCCCTCAAGGACCCCTGGGGGTCCCCGGACCCCACTTTGGGAACCACTGATTTAGACATGTCAGGGCTGTATTCCAGAAGGCTGGCTCAAGATCTGTTGAATTTAAACTTGATCATCAAGCCGTGTAATATTTATAGTTTTCTCAGTTCAACAACAGATGATTTAATTTGGGGGATGAGGATTGATTAAACTGGGATTTATTGGTTCAAAAGTTCACTATGAACTTTTGAAGACATTACATGATCACCCAAACATATGGGTGTATTTTTTGAGCAATAAACACATAACAATACAAACCCATACAATGACTCATAAGAACATACAATGACTTCTTACACACATTCAATACAAAACACCTCACCTTTGTCAATGCACTTCTACAAGCTGGAGTGTTCTCTTCAGCTGGGAATGTGGAATGGGAGGAGTGGAGGCGCTATGATACGTCCTCCTGGTGGGGGTTCCTCACTGGAGGAGTGGAGGCGCTATGATACGTCCTCCCAGTGGGGGTTCCTCACTGGAGGAGTGGAGGCGCTATGATACGTCCTCCTGGTGGGGGTTCCTCACTGGAGGAGTGGAGGCGCTATGATACGTCCTCCTGGTGGGGGTTCCTCACTATGATACGTCCTCCTGGTGGGGGTTCCTCACTGGAGGAGTGGAGGCGCTATGATACGTCCTCCCGGTGGGGGTTCCTCACTATGATACGTCCTCCTGGTGGGGGTTCCTCACTATGATACGTCCTCCTGGTGGGGGTTCCTCACTATGATACGTCCTCCTGGTGGGGGTTCCTCACTGGCAGGTCAGCCAGTATAGAGGATATGCGTGTGACATCATCATCAAACCCGGAAGTTATGCAGGAATGCCTACTGAGTGGCAAGAAACTACTTTCTGGCCTTGACAGCCCATACATCCAAACAGAAAAGTCCTATCTGATTGCATTAAACAACATTAAACAATGTTTAACTCACTTTGCCTGTTGCTTTGCCACTCTATGTGCCATTCACTTTAAGCATGCATGCGCATACCCTCTATAGGGTCAACATAACAATACTATTGACCAGATCTGTAGGTGCAGCATTTGAGAGAATCAAAGTCTGGGGGATATTTCATTTGCTGGATTTTACACGAAAAAGTGGGTTTCTGAGAGACTTCTATGTCCATTCCATGTATCACGCGTGATGTACCTTAATGTACCGATGAATTTGAGTATAGATATACATGTATGTATTGTGTTTGTGAATCAGTGGACCATGACACAGGTTAACACAACTCTTCTTTACTTTCAAACTCAGAGTAATCATACAAACGGAGAAGCAGCAACATCATACGCTCATCTTGTATATCAGACTGAAGTACTAGATCCCAGAAATCCCCCCAATCATCACAAGCATGCAGGAACATGCAATGAGCACAGCACCATCGAACAGCTGTCAGTGAGACATAACATTTCCCCCCCCCTGGCAAAACTCAAGCATACAGTCCCGACACAAAGTCCTGTAAGCGGGCAGGGCGAGAACGCACGCGAGCAGGACGCGGAGTGGCACAGGCCTGAGGCCGAGCAGGCCCAGGAATGTCCAAGGCCTGTGCAGGAATAGGCAAAGCCACGGGATAATCCACAGAGAGAGGCGCAGTCACGGCGTAATCCACAGAGCGAGGCGTGTCAACAGCCGTGCGTGGAGGAGCAGGGACCTGTCGAAGACGGCTGGAGTGCCAACGAGAGCCATCGTTGAGGAGGTAGGTGGCGGGGCCCAGCTGGCGAGCAACTTGAAGGGGGGAGGACCAGAATGAAGCCATTTTATTGTCCCGGTGAGGCCGACGGACCCTGACCCAGTCGGAGGCGGCGATGAGCGGCTCCTTGGCCCGTTTAGACTGATCGTAGCGGCGCTTCATCTGAGCCTGCTGACGGGAGACCGAGGCTCTAACCACAGGGGAAGGGGGCGGGGAAACGGGCGTAGTGGAACGGAGCCTGTCAAGGGGCAAAGCGAGCTCCCGGCCCAGCATGAGGGAGGCCGGGGAGACGCTTGTGGTCGAGTGCTTGGTGGCTCTATAGTGCAGCAGAGTATGACGGAGGGCCTGGGAAAACGAGCATCCTTGGGCCCTGTGCGCCCTGATGCCGTTTTTCAGAGACTGGTTGAAACGTTCAACACCACCGTTGGCCTGGGGGTGGTAGTATGCAGTGCGCACGTGTCGGATACCCTTGCTCTGGAGGTAGTTAGTGAACTCAGCGGACACCATCTGGGGGCCATTATCCGTTGTGATGGTCCGGGGAAGGCCCCAGCGGGAGAAGAGAGAGTCCAGGAAGTCGGTGAGGACCCGAGAGGTCACAGAACCAGTAGGGGTAACTTCCGGCCATTTTGAGTGCAGGTCGTAGACAACCATCAGGAAGCGCTGATGGTGTGGGACCCCGTGGATCTCACCACAGACGTCCAGCTGCAGGTGATCCCAGGGCTGAGAGGGCCAGGCGAGAGGCTGCAGGGGAGGGGGTGGCTGGTGGCCTGTCTTGCCACTCACAAGGCAGGCAGCGCAGTCCTTGACCAAAGCCTCGATGTCTCGATCTATCCCTGGCCACCACACCAGGTAACTGCAGCGCTGTTTCAGCTTCACGATGCCCAGGTGGCCCTCGTGCGCCATGGACAAGACGCGTGCACGCAGGGCACCAGGGATCACTGTGCACAGCCCACGTGCCACACAGGTGTCATTCCAACAGGAGAGCTCCTGACGCACACGGGAGAACGCAGCAAGCTCCCCCGGGACCACATGAGGCCAGCCATCGTGAACGTATGTGCGGAGGGCAGATAGGATGGGGTCCTGTTCAGAAGCGTCCTTGAGCTCCTGCAGAGAGACAGTGGCCTGAAGGGGCGCATGCAACATGTTAATAATGTCCCGTTCAATACAGTCAGTGTCGACGTGCAGGGCCGGGGCCGGGGCGGGGACAGATCGGGACAGCAGGTCAGCCACAACATTGTCTCTGCCCGGGGTGAATTTCAGATCAAAATTGTACTGACGGAGGCGGTCATACCAGCGGTGTAGTCTGAGTGGTCTGTGGCCTGTCCCGGACGTGGACAGCAGCGCCGTAAGAGCCTGGTGGTCAGTTCTGAGAGTGAAAGAGCGGCCATAGAGATAGAGATGCCACCTCTCACAGGCCCAGATGCAGGCCAACGCCTCTCGCTCGCCCACGGAGTACCGCTGCTCAGTCGGGTTGAGGGCCCGGGAGGCGAAGGCGATTGGTTTCTCGACCCCGTTCTGGATCTGCGACAGCACAGCTCCTATAGCTATAGACGATGCGTCACAGGTCACGAGGGTGGGGCTGGCTATGTCAAAGTGGGCCAACACTGGGGAAGAAGTAAGTTGCGTCTTGAGGGCACGCACAGCATCACTGCACTCCCGAGACCACACCCAAGGCTCGTCCTTGCGCAGCAGCCGACGCAGAGGGGCTGTGGTGTCAGAGTACTGTGGGAGAAACTTCAAATAATAGCCGGTCATGCCCAGGAATGAGGCAACCTGGGAAGCTGAGCTGGGGTCTGGGATGGCCTGAATTGCGTCCAAGTTGGAATTAAATGGAGTTATGCCACCTGCAGACAGCCGGAACCCTACAAACTCAATTTCTGGAACAGAGAGGACACACTTGTCAGTATTGAGAGTAAGGTTGTGCTTGGCCAGGGCAGCAAACACCATGTCGAGTCGCTGTTCATGAACGTCAGTCGTGGCCCCGTGCACCACCATATCATCGAGAAAAACGGCCACGCCCGGTATACCAGCCAGCACAGACACCATGACTTTCTGGAAGCAGCTAGGGGCGGAGCATAGGCCGAACGGCATCCGAGTGTAGCGGAACACCCCGGCATGTGTGACAAAGGCTGTGAGGTTCCTGCTGCTGGGGTGAAGAGGCACCTGGAGGTACCCCTGTCTGAGGTCGAGCTTAGTGAACACTGTAGAGCCGTAGAACTGAGCCGTGAGCTCCTCTGACGTGGGGAGGGGGTACTGGTCTGGGACCACTGCCTTATTGACTGCACGCAGGTCCACGCAGACACGCAGGCCCCCCGACTTATTTTTGGCCACCACCAGGTTCGAAACCCAGGGTGAAGCATCCACTGGTTCAATGATACCAGCTTCCAGTAGCTGCTGTAGCTCCGCTGAGACCCCGTCACGTAGGGCCAGCGGGATGCGGCGCAGTGGCTGGATGACAGACCTAACTGAGGGGTCGATGAGGGGTTGGTGGGCGAAAGCAGAGAGGCAACCCAGACCATGAAACAGAGACGGCCACTTCTGCTGCCATGGCGTGGTGACCGTCATAATGGCTGACCCCCCTGTATCCAGGACAGAGAACCCCAGAGCGGTGAACACGTCTAAACCCATCAGGTTAGCCCCCCGGCGAGCCACTTGGAAGACACAACCGGGCACAGTCTTAGTCCCATAGCGGGCAGTCACCTGGAGAGACCCCACCAGGTCGATGCCTGACCCCCCATAACCATACAGGGCAGTAGAGGGCGCGGACAGGGGCAGCGAACTGAAAAAGTTATTGTAGGTATCCATGTTTAGGAGAGACCAGCCCGCACCAGTATCCACCAGCAGACGGCAGCACACATCATTGAGGTAGACTGAACATGACTTGAATGGCACTGCACCCGAGGTGACATTGTGGATAACAGTGGGACCAGACTGGGAGTCCTGGACCGGGGCAGAGCGACAGACAGCAGCAAAATGATTTAGCTTACCGCAGTTACGGCATGACTGGCCACGGGCAGGGCAGTCCTGGGCTCTCGATGCATGTGTCTTAGACCCACAGTTACCGCAGGGCTGTTGTTGTGGTTGTGGGCGGGGCCGCTGACGTCGTTCCAGTTGCATCACAGCTGTGGAGTCAGGGTCCGTTGCATCGCTGCGTGGCGGTGGCGGGAGCAGAGAGTGGTCGGATGTACGGCTGAATGGGGCCACCTGTTGTGTTGTTAACATGGCTGCACACTCAGTTGCACTCTCAACATTAAAGACAATAGCAACAGCCTCGGACAGCAACAGTTCATCCTTTTCCATTAACAGTCTCTCACGTACTTTCACGTTGCTTGTGTGTTCAATCAATTGGTCACGGATCATTTCATCCTGCAGCGCGCCGAACTTGCATGATCCAGCCAGCCCCCGCAGGTTAGCCACATACTGGTGGACAGACTCACCGGGCAGCTGGCGTCGTTGTCTGAACAAAAAGCGTCGGAGAAGAGCGCTTTGCGGGGCCGCGAAATGTCCTTGTAGAAGCACCACGGCGGCGTCATAGTCCGTATCGGGCTCAGTTTCCAGCGTCCCGAGCACCCGTTGACCCTCCGTTCCCAGACAGTGTTGCAACAACTCTTCTTTACTTTCAAACTCAGAGTAATCATACAAACGGAGAAGCAGCAACATCATACACTCATCTTGTATATCAGACTGAAGTACTAGATCCCAGAAATCCCCCCAATCATCACAAGCATGCAGGAACATGCAATGAGCACAGCACCATCGAACAGCTGTCAGTGAGACATAACAGTATGTTTTTTAAAAGTGGTTTTAAAATGTTTTTAATTAGTGCACTAAAACTTCTGAACAGACTATATTTACATCAATATGTCTGGGTCCCCACCTACTCACTCAGGGTTGACGTGTCACACCTGTAGTGATGGGAGGGGCACCAAAATGTGGTGTTTTGATTGGGTAATGGGGGCACTCCCTTATTATAAAAGTACAAACGTTTGTGTATGTTCACATGACCTGATGAAATCAAACAGATCGAAACGTTGTCAGTATTTCAATAAAGAACGTCTTGCTTAAACCTGTGGTGTGCGGGCTCCATCCAATCTACTGATGTATCACACGTACACATGATTTTTATTCATCAAAAACTACCATAACTTAATACTGAAAGATAGATTTTTACGTTATTTTTAGCTGCAAATAGACTGTAGGAAAAAGCTTCCGCACCACTAGAGTTAAGGCGTAGGAACAGGTGCATATAGATATAGGCAAGTGCACATCAATAATACAATTAATGACAGAAACATTTCTGTCCCTATGTACGGACCTTCTTCAGGCATAACACAGCATTTTGACAGAGTTACTTATGTACAAACATTTGAGACAAATCAGCCAATCATGCACTAAACAGAGTGTGATTAGAAAAGAGGTGCAGCTTGTGATGATGATCAATTTGATGACATCAAAGGCATTGCATTAAAGGCACAAGGACCCCAGAAAATGTAGATTCAATTCTAATTATTTCTTTACAAAGAAATTATGTAAAGACACTTGGTAATAATAATAATAATAATAATAAGAGACAAAAGTCATTATAGAGCGTCGCAGTCCCGCCTCCGACAAGCGGCCCGGAAGACAATTTCCAATTCATTTTTCCCATAGACGTTTCATAAAGTATTTATTTAAAGACCTGTAAGCCTCAGTCAAAGCCAATTCATGACAACATGGGCCGAACAAATAATTAGAAGAAAAAAAGGGCAGGGTACAGGGTTTGTTGTTTTTCTTTTTTCTAGTTATTTGTTCGGCCCAAAAATTGGATTTGTTGTCATGAGTTTTCACCATCCGAGTTGGCTATGACCGAGGTTTACAGGTCTTTAAATAAATAGGCTACTTTATGAAATGTCTATGGGAAAAGGTGCTGCTCTCATGACACAGACATTGAGAGTGGAAAAATGCATGTGTATACACACACAAACCAAAGATATTCACTCAAACAGGCAAGAAGTTCTGAATTATAAAGCTTACATTTTTAGTAAATAACTTTCGTGAGGGGGGGGGGGGGGGGGGGGGGGGGGGGGGCAAAATAGGGCCCTGGAAAAACAATACCTTAGATAAATGAGGACATGCAAATTATAAAATTGATGTTACAGTAAGTAACACTTCATCATGGAGCCCTTTTGGGTGAAGGGTTTGTAGAGTATGGATACAATATGCTTCATGCTGTTTGAGTAACAGATCTTCTGGGCAGGCGGAAATGGACAGCAATAGGATAATCACGGTCGTTTCTCTGAATCAAGCTCTTATGTTCACTGATTTGTTGCTGTGTTTGACACACACAGGCCAGTCCACATGGGCAACGATTCAACGAATCATATAAACCACATGTGTGGAAACACAAGTAATGATGCTGAACTTCTTGCCTGTATGGGGATGAAATAAACACCTTAAAGTATTGATGCACTGAGCACAATTGCCCACAGGGATAATTGCCCTTGGGCAAGGGGACTCAGGAGGGTCTGTGTGATCTTATAGGAGACTGACAAAGTCAGCATGCACAAGCTCAAGTTTTTGTATCACTCCGAGATAGCCCATGGTCTCGGACGGCATACTATAGCATGCCGTTTTTCATCATTTTGAGGATTTGAAAAAAAGTTTGAAAATCACTTCGAGACCATGGACTGTAACTCATGGTCTCTGAGTGATTTTCGTCTTTTTTTCAAATCCTCCAATCCTTTTCGGACGGCATTTCATCCTTTTTGAGGATTTCTTTTTTTACAATAAGCTGAATTATAAAATAGTGTGAATGGAGTTTCTAGGTGTGCCAATATCTGCCATTGAGACCCATTATACAATTCTCAAATTTGAAAGCACTATATTTCTAATTTCTAATTCTAAAACTATGAAACATGTCCACCGTAAGATGAACCTAAATAGGTTTGAATGGTGTTTCTAGGTACAAGTATGTATAGGACTAGTAGCATGCCAAAGTTTGTTGCCATTGAGAATGCATTTGGCGTTTAAGTTAAATAACTCATGTAGCAGGGGGGACTTTTGAGGGAATAATAATAAAATATACTTAATGCCTACTATACTACGCCACCTTTTTCTAGAGGGAAGGTCCTCTTTAACAATAGAAAGCACAGGTTCGTGTGACAGAAACTACAAAACATTTCAAAGTAAAAAGTGCAGCATGTGTGGCAGCACGTAATTCAGCATGTAAGCTGAATTATAAAAATCACACCGGTGTGAACTGAGTAGTGCAACTCCCCTCTCCCCCCCCCCCCCTCCTCTGTCTCTCTCTCTCTCTCTCTCTCTCTCTCTCTCTCTCTCTCATATATTAGCAGGCAACAGTACAGCACTATCGCTCTCTCTGTTTCTGGCACAACAGCGCCCCTACTGGTACTAATAGTCATACTCGTGCTCATTAACGTCACTTACATAGGCGGACACATAGGTGAACAACACGGACATTGCTGTTCCTTGGAGTGGTTGCACCACTCAGAAAGTGTGAATGGAGTTTCTTGGTGAAAGTGATTTTTTGAAATGCCAACATCTCAAACATCTTCACGTGAAGGACACCCAAATGATATATATTATTAGATAGGCCACAGACGCCCATCTATGATTCATATAGAACAGTCTTGTCTGGATTTAATCATCAATGTATAATGTTCTCCAATCATTTCTATAATCAGCCTTTATTTATACCTCGTCTCTAACTCCCGCTCAGTGTGGCTATAGACGTGTGACACATATGGACAGAGTCCCTTAAATACACCCTGCTTCAGACTCCACTGAACTAATGGCTGATTCACTGTGGTTTACCACATGTGCAAAGAATTTAGCTCTGCAAATGCACTTCCTTTTGCCCAGACTACACTGTCAAACAGTCGTTAGGCTGGTCAATTAGACATCATTCATTTCATGGTCACTGTAGATTTTACTGATTCTATTCCCTGGTATGACCTTAACCCATTCTGGGCGGGAACCCCTCTTGGTGTTTCATAAAACCACTGACATAGAAACATGGGGTTTTCAGAAAACTGTCACGATTTAGAAGACATTTGTAGAATCGGTCTCGGTCGAAATGGGTTAATGGTGATTTCCCCTTCATTCTCCTTTTTAAGTTCTTGTATTAGTCTCTGGGTTATTGTGGGGTACAGATCCAGGCCTTCTCATGCCATACCGCATCAGTATATCAGCTTGTACAACACACAAGTAATTAATACAGAGAACACACAAGTAATTAATACAGAGAACTAAAAGTCATCAGTATGAATATATATGTCCTAAGTAACTTCTGTATTCTGAGCAGGAAGGAAGGGAGTGAATGAACATATTGGTTTTAACCTCCACTTCTCTGTTTAGTTGGTGTGTGTTGTTGATCTGTTGTCAGTAGTGTCTAGATGACTGTTAATGTAGACACACTGGACTGGACAGACCATCTCTAGACAAGTGAGTATGTCTGAATTATACCTCACCGTAACTTAGCAGCAATGATACTTTAGCTGATATAATCACTGACAGCCTGGATTGTATCTTATATACTGATACATGTTTGACAAACTAAATAAAAAAGACTAAGATAGTTCCTACAGTCCCTGCCATGTCATTCCTGCATCCGTCACACTGGCACTATGACTTTCTTTATGTATGTTGTTTTTAGCAGCACATTTTGATTTTAGTTGTAGTCATATAGTCTCTTGAATAGTTTGCATTTCGTTTTAGTCACATTAACTAAATGTGACTAAACATCATAAGATTTTAGTCGACTAAATCTACAGTTTATTTGGTCGAACAAAATGTATTTTGGCGGGCCTTGATGCCGTCGTAACTGATCTACTGATGCCGTCGTAGCTGAACTTCAAGCTCACAACGCGTCGCAGCGTGCGTTGTGAGCTTGTAGATCGGCTATTTTCAGCATGCAACTAATTGTAAAATTAGTTGCTAACATTTTAGTCTAGTTTTTATTTGTTGACGAAATTGTCATCATATTTAGTCTTAGTTTAGTCATCATAGCTTAGTTTGTATTTAGTTTCCATTTAGTTTTCGTCAGTGGAAAAAGGTAGTCGACAAACATTTTCCGTCTTAGTTTTAATTGACGAAATAAACACTGTATGATATTCATACTATTTCTGTATTTTATAGTAAATGCTATATTGCTTGGCTATTTATGTACCATTTCACTAGCATTGGTGAGACTTGGTAAAATATGTATTATTTACTATCTTATATCGTATTACAGAACAGAGAGTACAGTATTTTAACAGTAACATGACTAGTTGGTTGTTTTCATTGCAGTTTTATCTTGTGGGTCAGTTTTCACCTCAAGATACCATGATGTTTCTAAAGAAAATCAGTGTGATCCTGGACATTCTGCTCTTGGTACCTGGTGAGGACAGTTTGAAATGGTTTCAACACATATACGTACAGATAAATGTATGAAATATTGAGTTAAAAAGAAAATATATATATTATCTGATATGATAAAAAAAAAGAACAATCATAATATTGACCAGGGTTTATTTTGTTGTCTTGTACAGGTGTCTGTAGTGGTCCGTGGGGAGTGACCTTCACCAGTCCACCTCCATGTGTCCTCAGAGGATCATCAGTAAATATTGGATGTTCATATGACTACCCAGATGATCAGGCTGTCACTGAAACATGGTGGTACAAGAACGAGAACAAGGACGAAGATTTCCTTCTCCGTGGCTCTGAACCTCGAGGTCGTTTTCAATACATTGGTGATAACCGCCACGATTGCACCCTGAGGATCAATAACATAGGAGACAGTGATATGGGAAGTTATTACTTCAGGTTTCAGACAACAAATAATGCGTGGGGGAACAGTGGCAATAGCTACACACTATCTCTATCTCTGTCAGGTAAATAACAGTACCGTTTTAATCTTTCATGAAATCAAAATCAAATCTTTCCTGACCATCTCAGCAACTGATGTCCATCTTGTTTTTATTCTTCTGATCAGGACTGACTGCACAGCTGAAGAATGGGAACACTGTGTCAGTGGGGGGAGTGGTGATACTCTACTGTGTAATATCTTGTGAACCACGTCCACCAATTGTCTGGTTTAAAGATGGACAACAAATTCCCGGCCCAGAATTCCATGCCAAAATCCAGGATGCTGGGCGTTACCAGTGTGCTGTTAAAGGACAAGAGACATGGAAGTCTGCCGCTGTGAGGTTGGATGTGCAGTGTGAGTTTATATGAGTTGAATCTGTTTCTCTCTGTTCCATTCTGTCTTTAATGCATTCAATTAATGAATACAACAGCACATTCAAAGAAGAATCATATTCAATGAAAGCTGCAAGCAGTGTCCCCTCATTCGTACCTTTATCCACGACAGGATGCATAGTATCCACTATGCTGTTTCTTCACAGCAACATGATTCCAAACATAGTTTGTAAAAGTACAACTTACAGGCCATTCTAGCTATGACTATGGTTCATGTTGCCAGTAGTTTAACGAAATATTGACACCTAAATGTGTTCAAGGCTTAGATATCAAATGAGAAATTCGGGGCTGACCTAAACATTCTAGTTACAAAGTATCCCCTGTTTCTTGACAAAACGTGGAAAATGGTCGCTGGTGCGTGCGATACAAACTCACGAGTTTGATCGCTTTTCATTACTTCAGTATTTTATTTACACTGGGGTTAGACTAACCCCAGTGTAAACTAGAAAAAGTGCCCTTCTGGGCACAGGTCTCCACCAGGAGGATAGGAATATTTAGGAGTAATATAAACATGTTTTTTGTTTGTTTGTTCCAATCTTTGCCAATCAGGATGGAATATGGGAAATGGTGCAGATCCGTGTTGATGGCACGCATGCACAATCCACCTGTTGGTGGCGCTATAACAGGGCAATGTGAAATGGGTGGGCTATATTCCTCAGCCTAGTAGGAAAGTGCGTGAAAGATTTCACGTGAAATTGCACGCTGCGTTCATGATTTGAGGTTTTTTGTTCAAAACAGGCCAATCCTGCAAAATTTGAAAGCCAATGTTAGCCAATTAGGATGGAATATGAAATATCAGACACATCCGTCTTGAGCACATGACTATGGAGATACTGTGTAACGATTTGCGGGATTTTTGGACAAAATCTGTAGGTGTACTGTGCAAAAACTTGTTTTGCACAAAGCGGCCTCCTGGTGGCGCTATAACAGGCCGTTCTGGAAATTTTGGGGCAGAGGTTCATCGTTGGCATCCAGGGAGTGTGTGTGCAAAATGTGGCATCGACCGGGTTAACGGTGGCCGAGATTAGCTTCTAACGGACGGACGGACGGACACACGGACACACGGACACACGGACACACGGACGGACGGACGGAGTGCAAAACATACTCTCTCCCCATGCCTTCGGCCTGGTGGAGACAATAAAATACTGAATATAATAGAGAGGATATCAGATCCATTTCAAACTAACCCGGTTAGTTTGAAATGGATCTGATATCCTCTCTATTATATTCTTTCTCCAACAGATGGTCCCCAGGATGTGGTTTTGTCAGTAATTCCACAAGGAGATGTTGTCAAAGGAAACTCAGTCACTTTGAGCTGCAGCAGCACTGGATCAAATCCACCCATCCACAGATACATCCTTCTCAGAGACAACACTGTAGTGGCTCAGAAGAGGATATTTACCATCTCTAACATCCAACCCAGTGACAGTGGAACATACTCCTGTCAGGCAAAGAACAACATCGCTACAGTCACTTCACCTGGAGTCACTCTGAATGTTCACTGTGAGGTTTTCATTTCATTAAGATCAAAATGATATGGCATTATTTGTTAGATTCAAAAGCATTAATTATTATTGTCATTGTTCATAACAAGAACATAAAATATTGTAACCTATATTTGTGTAAACAGAGCTTAATATTCCTCCACAGACCCTCCAGAAAATTGATCTGATTGGATCTGATTATGGATCGGATTATCCTCTTAGGAGTTTGTGTAAAAGTACACCTATTATATTCTTTCTCCAACAGATGGTCCCCAGAATGTGGTTTTGTCAGTAAGTCCACAAGGAGATGTTGTCAAAGGAAACTCAGTCACTTTGAGCTGCAGCAGCAGTGGATCAAATCCACCCATCCACAGATACATCCTTCTCAAAAACGACAACACTGTAGTGGCACAGAATGAGATGTTTACCATCTCTAACATCCAACCCAGTGACAGTGGAAAATACTCCTGTCAGGCAGAGAACAACATTGATACAGTCACTTCACCTGGAGTCACTCTGAATGTTCACTGTGAGGTTTTCATTTCATTAAGATCAAAATGATATGGCATTATTTGCTTGATTCAAAAGCATTAATTATCATTGTCATTGTTCATACCAAGAACATAAAATATTGTAACGTATATTTGTGTAAACAGAGCTTAATATTCCTCCACAGACCCTCCAGAAAACACTTTAGTGTCAGTGAATCCACCAGGAGAAGTGGTTGAGGGCAGCACAGTGACTCTGACCTGCAGCTGTGAGGCCAACCCTCCAGTACCAGTAGACACCTACACCTGGTACAGAGACGGAGGAAGCACAGCTATCTCCACTGGTCCTCAGCTGGTGAAGGACAGCGTGTCTCGTGCAGACTCCGGACAGTACACCTGTCGGGGGACAAACAAACATGGATCCCAGACGTCGTCACCTCATTCCATTGATGTTCTCTGTAAGTAAAGAGAGATACAGAAAGAAAATGTCATGTAGTCCAATGTCAATATTTATTTATATAACAATATCCTAACTATATGGTCAAAAGTTATTTGTCCTTAGTCTTTTTGACGTCTATATCAGTGTTGATTTTGTCGACTAAAACAAAGACGAAAAGTTGTTCGTCGACTACCCTTTTTCACTGACGAAAACTAAATGAAAACTATAAGCTATGATGACTAAAACTAAGACTAAATATATATTGACAATTTCGTCAACAAATAAAAACTAGACTAAAATGTTAGGAAGGTACTGGTGGACAAGAGATCCGGTATAAGTCATTTTACACTTGGTTGCAAGCTGAAAATAGCCGATCTACAAGCTCACAAGTTGTGAGCTTGTAGAGACTAAAACTAGACTAACACTAAGACATTCCAGGTGACTAACATGTGACTAAAGCTAAGCGAAACCTATTCAAGAGACTATAACTAAAACTAAAATTGAAATTTGCTGCCAAAAACGACACTGGTTTATATCCAGATGCGCCACAACATCGCTACAGTCACTTCACCTCGAGTCACTCTGAATGTTCACTGTGAGGTTTTCATTTCATTAAGATCAAAAGGATATGGCATTATTTGCTTGATTCAAAAGCATGAATTATTATTGTCATCGTTCATACCAAGAACATAAAATATTGTAACCTATATATTTGTGTAAACAGAGCTTAATATTCCTCCACAGACCCTCCAGAAAACACTTCAGTGTCAGTGAATCCACCAGGAGAAGTGGTTGAGGGCAGCACAGTGACTCTGACCTGCAGCTGTGAGGCCAACCCTCCAGTACCAGTAGACACCTACACCTGGTACAGAGACGGAGGAAGCACAGCTATCTCCACTGGTCCTCAGCTGGTGAAGGACAGCGTGTCTCGTGCAGACTCCGGACAGTACACCTGTCGGGGGACAAACAAACATGGATCCCAGACGTCGTCACCTCATTCCATTGATGTTCTCTGTAAGTAAAGAGAGATACAGAAAGAAAATGTCATGTAGTCCAATGTCAATATTTATTTATATAACAATATCCTAACTATATGGTCAAAAGATATTTGTCTTTAGTCTTTTTGACGTTTATATCAGTGTTGATTTTGTCGACTAAAACAAAGACGAAAAATTGTTCGTCGACTACCCTTTTTCACTGACGAAAACTAAATGAAAACTATAAGCTATGATGACTAAAACTAAGACTAAATATATATTGACAATTTCGTCAACAAATAAAAACTAGATTAAAATGTTAGGAAGGGACTGGTGGACAAGAGATCCAGTATAAGTCATTTTACACTTGGTTGCAAGCTGAAAATAGCCGAGTAGTAGTTGAACATGTACTTTACAGTCGGTGTAACCTGACAACTAAATCTACTAAAGTGTATTAGATGAGTGCATGGTCAGGTTTTTTCTATACAAACACTTGGGATGAACAACTGAATTGTATTACCTTTGTGTCCAGACGTTGTCCGAAGGACTTTGAAATAACCATTGTATTAAATATTACACACCACACAGAAAACAACAGAAATGCACATTCTAACTTCCCTCCTCATTTTCATTGTGTTTCTCTGTAAAGCCAACAATGTTGCTCTAATATTTGGAGACAATGTTGCTCTCATATCTGGAGTTGCAGCCTCACTGTTTGTGCTGATTTTGGTTATCCCCATTGCTTTCTGGGTCAGGTGAGTGTGTTTGTGTGTGTGTGTGTGTGTGTGTGTGTGTGTGTGTGTGTGTGTGTGTGTGTGTGTGTGTGTGTGTGTGTGTGTGTGTGTGTGTGTGTGTGTGTGTGTGTGTGTGTGTGTGTGTGTGTGTGTGTGTGCGTGCGAGTGTGCGTGCGAGTGTGTGTGCGAGTGTGTGTTAAATGTTACACCCACTTTTATACTATATGAACTTTTCATGTAAATTATATCTTTTCACAGCAGATTCCATGTAAACTAAAATGAACATAATCTCTAAATTATGTAAATAATAAATTAAGTACTTTGTTTTATTTGACAGGAGGAAAAAGGCAAACGCAGACCAGGAGGTATTTATTCGCTTGGGTTTTGCTTTGATTGATTAAAAAATGGAAACTTGCCAACAATGCTTTAGCGGGAAAAACAAATCTGCGTTTTCAATATTATCGCAATATATAATGTAGGCTACAGCTAGGCCTATATCACTGTATCACAATATATAATATACAGCTAGGCCTATATCACTGTATCACAATATATAATATACAGCTAGGCCTATATCACTGTATCACAATATATAATATACAGCTAGGCCTATATCACTGCAACCTTCTGATGTGTGACTTTCTATTGTGTCCCACTCCAGCCTGCATCCGTCCCTGGAGTCAGTGGGGGGGGCCTGGCCTCTGTCCCTGGGGTCAGTGGGGGGGGCTTGGCCTCTGTCCCTGGGGTCAGTGGGGGGGGCTTGGCCTCTGTCCCTGGGGTCAGTGGGAGGGGCTCGGACCCTCCGATCTCACAGGTGCATCAAGACTCCTCCTATCAGTGTCCATCCACTCAGATCAACAGCGGACAGGTAGGTACTGTCATAGACACATAAAGGTATAGACGCCCCTTTTGGCTAAAAGGGAGGGCAAAAAATCCCCAGATTCCTTGCGAAGGCCCGCGGAAGCATGAGTGTTTGTTCGGGTCTTAACTTCGGGTCTGATAAGTCCCGGGAAAAGATGCGCTGCGATTGGCCAGTATAGTCACTTAGTGGCAGCGTGACGTAGTGTATACCGTAAATAAATTCTTCCGCCCTCCCGTCAACACATCCGACGAACTGCAGCAGCCAATGAGGCATCTTTTTTTTTTATATCTATGGGTATTGTGTCCAAGGCCCCATCTACACTGGCAGCTAAATCCAGCCTGTGCCACATCCAGATTTGGAATAAAATAACACAGACAAGTCACACATATGGAATCCAATTCTTACAAATGCGACTTGACTTCAGGTCTGATTCAAATCTGATTTCAGGAGATCCGTCCTGGGTGTACGCAGTGACCTGATCTAAATCGGATTCCATTGTGACTTGTCTGCGCTTAGACTTATTTAAACGAATCAGATTCCAATCTGGATGTACGTAACGTGGCACAGATCTGATTCAGGCTGGATTCGTCTGCCAGTGTCAAATCAGTCTGAACACACACACACAAGATCTGTGGCAGATCCGATGTCGGATTTGAGAAATAAATTGGATTTGGCTGCAGTGTAAAGTGTAATCATCATTATCATCATAACCTTTATTTAAGCTCGGAGTACAATTGAGGGGCAGGCCCTCATTTTCAATGTAGCCGAAATACAAAACACAAAATCAACAATATACATTTAATACATAGCAATATAAAATATATGATGAGAATCAAGGCTTTAGGGGGGTCTAAGCCTCCACCAGAGGGTTGCCCCGTCCCTGGTAAGAGGTGACCATTCCTGAGATGGCTTTGAGAATGAACATTATACCAGTGCTTGTCCCGCCTCTCGCACAGCGAGGACACGCCTGCGTTCCCATAGAGTGTAGTAAGTGTACAGTTATGGCTACCATAGCTGTCACCAGTAAACGGGGCCCATAATGGTCTTTGATTTACACTTGAATCCTTTACCCAAGAGACCCTCCAGAACACAGTTTAATCACCATGTCTGTGTGAAAACAAGTGTCGTTCAGAAACGAGATCCCATTCTCCTTTCAGAAATTGCATTTCAAGATTTAAGATTATACACTGCACTCGTCTGATAGCAGTCACGGAAACTATTCTCTTTTCTTGTTATCTCGATCTTCTCAATCTCAAAGATGACAGTTATATATTGCATAATTATGTAAAGAAGAAAAACAATACGCACATCCCAGTTTCAGAATACGGTGCTGTACCCATAAAATGACTGAAGAAAAAAGTGGATTGTCCGCACACGATATATAGTTCTGCTCCCCGTCCTTTTCATTTCAACCTAAATACAACCATGTTTCGCCGAAAAAAGACGGGGAGCAGAACTATATCGTGTGCAGACATATATTCCACTTTTCCTCTTCATTCAGTTATATTGTATCAACTATATCACCTATTAATTATTCAACATGATACGTTGACAGGCTGATAGTGTAATTGTACTGCATTGGAGAGAAAACATATTAACCAAAACATAGCTAATTATCTGATAAGATTTCTGAGTTTCAGCATTCCATTCCGTTATACTGAATACTGATGACTTGTTTTTTTGTCTCTTTCCTGTTGCATTGCTCAGCAAGAGCAGGATGTTCACTATTCTTCCGTGACGTTCAAAGCGTCGCCCAGGACTCATGCTGATCAGAACAACGCAGCCCTGTAAGTTAAAACACATTCAGAACGGTGTTTTAAGCATTATGTTATACTCTAGCTACTGAAAGTTTGGGGGGAAATTGTGAAAAAGGGGCAGCAAATCTCTGAATATATATATTCTTTCACAGCGAACACTTTTAACTCAAATCTTTGCTTCATGGGTGGGTCCTTGGAACAACGTATTTTCAGATGGGGGTCGAGGCGGCCAATTACATATATATTTGGGGGTCCTTGACATGAAAATGTTTGAGAACAACTGACATAGAAACAAACAAAAAACAGGTTTTTCTGAAAACCTTTAGGATTTAGAAGCCTTTTTCCCCCAGGTCTATAACAAAGTGTCATGAGAACACACATTTATTTAATT